>NW_026117328.1:0-30027 GCF_001640805.2 Lates calcarifer | reverse complement strand
CAGATGGGACACACACCACATTACCACGTATTGCTCTCTGTCTGCCTTTGGGAAGTGGGATGATCTTAGCAAATGGAAAACACTTGGCGATCAGATGTCTCTCCAAAATGTTGAGGTCACACAGCTCAGGTGGAATATCAACCAGCTCCATGTTGTTGGCTACAGCCAGAGAGGGCATGGCTCCTTTTTAAGATGATCATGACAGGTGTGACAGATCCATTCATCCTTTCTCTCATCAGGAACTTTACACTGTTCATTTCTGCAGCCGTCATCACAAACATGAACATATTTTCCTGTCAGTTCAGCAGCCACTTCTGCATTTTTGACATAATCTGACCTTTGACCTTTGAGTTTCACCTGGTTCTCAAATGAAGCTTTATGACAGACAGTGCAGATGTAAGTGGGGCCGGCATTTATATGTGATCTGAAAACAGATATGGCCTCTTTGATCAACTGTGGTCTTTCTGGGGTTTGTCTGTTTATCCGTCTGTATTTCCTCTTTATTTTCATGCATCTCATGTTGTGCAGAATTTTAAATGTAAGATTGTTGTTATAACTGTCTCTCATTATTAGTTTCATCAGTTGTCTGTGTCTTATCCTGAAAGATTGATCATGTGCGTGACGCTGAGTGACATAAGATCACTGCCTCTGCCTGAATTCTTCATTTTCCCTGTATCTTTTGGTGAAGTATTGATGTTCTTATTATTTATTGATTTTCTCTGATGAAAACTGTCATCTTCTCTGAATCTTTTAGTAAAGTACAGATTTTTTCTGGCTGAAGTTTAAATTTTCTTTGTATGTTTTGGTGAAATACTGTTTTTGTTTCTGTCTGAAGTTGGAATTGCTGTGATAGCGGTTGGTGATGTACTGCTGTTTCTCTTGTCTGAATCCTTCATTACAGTATTTGTTGCTTGAATAAGATTTCTTTTTGGCTCTATATGATTCATTAGAAGATACTTTTCCTTCTCTTTTCTTTTTTGCTTTTCTTTTCTTTTTGGTGCTTTCCCTGAGATCATTAGTCTCCTCTGAAATGTTCTCCTTTCATTTTTACCAAGTTTGACCAGTTTAGAGGAGAGGTCATGTGACACTTTATCAGACAGATCACTGGCAGCAGGTTTTATCAGTGGAACAGTTGAGAGTGATTCTTTGTGAGGAGCATCATGTGCTGTGACAGAATTAAAGCTGAACTGGCTCAATGGTTGTGGTTCAGTTTCCATATCAGTACATGCTTCATGTAACATGTCATCAGAGAGGTCAGTGACCACAGTGTTTGTCTTTGGAGCATCAACCACAACAGGACTGGGAGTTGTAGTCTGAGTGTCTGGGATGGCTTCACTCTGATTGGCTGTGTTCTCACTGTCAAACTCCACAGGCTTCAGCTCATAGTTACAGGTGGACTGTGTACCAAAGCTCTTGTGACACATTCTGATCCTGTCAATCATGTCACTGAGACATGTGAATGTCACCATGACAGCTTTACCAGCAAACAGTGACGGCAAACCATCCTCTCCTCTGGGGTGTGGCTCAAAGAAACCGTACCTGCCTGATCTGGTTCTGAACACTGCCATACACAACCCTGTCATCAACAGCAAGGCATACTGCACATGTGACAGCAGACAGTCAGTCCAGCCTCCAGGTCCAGAAAACTGTCCACAGCTCCAGGTAAAGGATCTCCTAATGTGCCGTACCGGGAAAGTAGTGTTTTGTCAGCATGAACCACGTGTCTGCGCGCTGGGACTAAATCTGGGAGCTCATCAGTGGTGAGGTGAGCGTGCTGAGGAAACATCTGTCTTACCTGTTTATACAACACGTTACCTTTATCCAAAACACGGTCAAGGTCTGTGCTGGTGATGTTTTCACTCTCATGAAGGAATGCTAGAAAGGTGAGAGAGTTACAGGTACACTGCTGGTTTCTGTATCTGCTGTATTTAATAGAAGCCTGGCTGCAGGACGCTCTGACACGTTGTTCACCAGGATGATCTCCCACGTTCACACTGTCTGTATGAGGAGGTCCTGCTACACATGAAGCATCTCTCTGACGCTGTGTCTGTACCATGTCAGCATAAGATGGTTTTCTTGAAACATGGTGTTCACCTCTGTGCTTCACCTGGTGCATCTGAACAGACTCTGCTACACACAGAGTTTCACTGTGACGTCCTCTCTTCACAACGTCAGCGTACGATACCTGTGGTACACACACTGCATCACGTTGACCTGCCTGGTTTACAGCTTCAGCAGGAGACACCACAGACTCTCTCATCAAGTCTCTGCTCTGAGGACCAGGACCTTCTGCTTGTTCACATGGTGCTGCACACTGAGACTCCCTCTGCTGCTGCCACTGTAGCTTTGTAGCCTGAGACCTTTTACTCTTCCTTGGCATCGTTGTTGTTCTCCAAAACCACAGTTATCACTCTTGTATATATATTTACACAAACCAGACACTAACAGTGCTATTAGGGATTGTGTTTCAAGGCTTTCTGTAGAGACTGACTATAAACGTTTAACAGCGTCTTAGATCAAACTATGACTTTCAATGAGGCTATTCAGTAACAAATCAGAAAATAATTGAATGCTTTGACTGAAAGTTAGCTATCTCTTATATGTGACAGTTAATATTCAGAATCAATAACACAGATGTGTAGTGTGGTGTGAGACGAGAGCCTCTGGTAACAGGATTCAGCCACGTGTTGATTCAGTCACAGTCAGGAACATTGAGTCTGTAGACCAGGACCAGCAGCCGCTCCAAATAAATCCAGATCCTCCTTTTTATTTCAATGTCAACAGGTTAAACAACAACAAACACTCAACACAAACCTGAGTACAAACCTCTGAGCAGCAGGCCAAAATGAGTAGACAGGAACAGACTGAGGTCTACATACAGTGCTCTTCTGCTATCATTTTTATTTCAAATATAATAAAGAAAGCTCTGTATCCCAACAGTAATTTTTCAGTTTTTTTTAGTTGATCTTTTATATACGCCAAAATT
This sequence comes from Lates calcarifer, assembly GCF_001640805.2. Classification (NCBI taxonomy): domain Eukaryota; kingdom Metazoa; phylum Chordata; class Actinopteri; family Centropomidae; genus Lates; species Lates calcarifer. The sequence continues at coordinate 27,041 of NW_026117328.1, read as the reverse complement.
TGTATCTACAGATAACAAAAGTATTTGGAATGAATGATGTTTTAAACTTAATGTCCAAATCAGTTCTGTGAAAAATATGGATCTCCTTAAGTTTCAATTAGTAATCAGATCAGGTTTTGTCCAATTACAGATTTTTCACTGTTTATGCCAAACTTGATAAATATTAATCTATAAATGATTATTGCCAAATGCAAAGATCAAATGATGTTTGGGAGAGAGACAGGACAGACAGAGTGTGAGAGCAGAGAACCTCTCAGAGTCACAATGAAGCAAGATCAGGTTTGCTGTTACCAGAGTTTCACTTGAGATTCACAGTGTCCATAAACACATATTAAGAAGCCAAAGCCCTGACAATCCAGAGTTCAGGCCAGGAGACAGAGCTGCAGTCTGACACGCTTCTCTGAGCCTCCTTTAGAGCAGTCACCCCCCATTACCCTATAGAGACTGTGTCTGCCCCCCGACCATTTAAATTAACTAAATCGAAGATCAACAAAAGAGGAGTTAGTCACAATAATCTAATAAAAATCAGCACATCCACCTCAAATGTTCAGCAAAATAAAATAATTAAATGTGGATTACTCAATATCAGATCTCTCTCATCCAAAGCTGTACTAGTTAATGATCTGATATCAGATCACCATCTTGATCTATTCTGTCTGACTGAAACCTGGCTGTGTCAGGATGATTATGTTAGCCTGAATGAATCAACCCCCCAGTCATATTAATACTCACATTCCCCAAGACACTGGCTGTGGAGGTGGAGTCGCAGCCATTTTCAACTCCACTTTACTAATTAACCCTAAACCTAAACTCAATTATAACTCATTTGAAAGCCTTGTTCTTAGTTTGTCCCACCCAAGGTGGAAAACATTAAAGCCAGTTCTATTTGTTGTAGTGTACGTCCTCCTGGTCCATACTCTGATTTCTTATCTGAATTTTCAGAGTTCCTGTCGAGTTTGGTTCTTAAAACAGATAAAGTTATTATTGTAGGCGACTTCAATATTCATGTTGATGTCAACAATGACAGCCTTAGCTCTGCTTTTTCCTCTTTACTAGACTGTATTGGCTTCTCTCAGTGTGTAAATAAACCCACTGTTCCAGTCACACTGTCGACCTTGTTTCAGCTTATGGTATTGATATTGTTCTATCAGACCACTTCTTAATCACTTTTGAATTCATATTGCTGGATTATGTATTATCAGCAAAAAATCCTGACTAGAAATATTTCTGATAATACAGTAGCTAATTCAAGGAAATGATTCCCACTAACTTAGGTCCAGTGCCTCATCTTAATTTAGCAGAAGCTACTCCCTCCCAGCTTGATCATCTTGTAGACAGTGTTGCAGACTCACTACGTACAACTGTGCTGCTTTTGATACGATTGACCATCACATCCTTTTACAGAGACTGGAGCACTTTATTGGTATTAAAGGAACTACACTAAACTGGTTTAAGTCCTATCTATCTGATAGGCTTCAGTTTGTACATGTTAACAACTACTCCTCCATGTACACAAAAGTTAGACATGGAGTTCCACAAGGGTCAGTGCTTGGACCAATACTCTTCACTCTGTATATGCTTCCCTTGGGCAATATTATCAGGAAACACTCCATAAATTCCATTGTTATGCAGATGATACACAGCTTTATCTGTCAATGGAGCCTGATGAAACCAATCATCTAGCCAAACTCCAGGCTTGTCTTAGGGACATTAAAACTTGGATGACAAGCAACTTTTTACTACTGAACTCAGATAAAACTGAAGTCATTATAATTGGTCCTGAACACATCAGAAATAAACTTTCTAATGATATAGTTCCATTAGACGGCATTGCCCTGGCTCCCAGCTCCACTGTAAAGAATCTGGGAGTCATCTTTGATCAGGATTTGTCCTTTAACTCACATATAAAACAAACTTTCTAGGACTGCCTTTTTTCATCTGCGTAACATTTCCAAAATTAGACATTTTCTGTCCCAAAAAGATACAAAAAAACTAGTCCATGCATTTGTTACTTCTAGGCTGGACTACTGTAATTCATTATTATCAGGCTGCTCCAACAAGTCTCTAAAGACTCTGCAGCTGATTCAAAATGCTGCAGCACGATTACTGACAGGAACTAGGAAAAGAGACCATATTTCTCCTGTGTTAGCCTCTCTACATTGGTTCCCAGTCAAATCCAGAGTAGATTTCAAAATCCTCCTCCTCACTTACAAAGCCCTTAATGGTCAGGCTCCATCTTACCTTAAAGATCTCACAGTCCCCTACAATCCCACTAGGACTCTGCGCTCCCAGAATGCTGGTTTACTGGTGGTTCCCGGAGTTTCTAGGAGTCGAATGGGAGGCAGAGCCTTCAGTTATCAGGCTCCTCTACTGTGGAACCTTCTCCCAGTTTGGGTCCAGGAGGCAGAAACACCCTCTGTACCTTTAAGAGAAGGCTTAAAACTTTCCTCTTTGATAAAACTTATAGTTAGGGTTGGCTCAGGCTTGACCATCCCTTAGTTATGCTGCTATAGGCCTAGACTGCCGGGAGATCTCCCATGATGCACTGAGCTTCTCTCTCTCTCTCTCTCTCTCTCTCTCTCTCTCTAACTCAGTATCTTCCCTTTCCTGTAGTATTGTGGTCTTCCGTCTCTGTCTCCTCTTCTATCTCTTTCTGCAGGTTATTTCTGCCTCTGGAGCTGTAGAGTCTGATCTGTGATGACAAGTCTCCTGCTGCTCCTACAACTCCACTCCAACACTGCTGCTAGAATTAGAAATGACTTATACTGCTATTAGTTGTATTGCTATGTTAGCAGTTTAATACTTTAATTATCACTACCATCATTACTACTGCTGTATTACTGGCATCACCTTACATTTTATATGGAACCTGTGTTATGCTATGTTCTTCTCTCGCTACTTTCTAACCTAACCGGTCGAGGCAGATGGCCGCCCACCCTGAGTCCGGTTCTGCTCGAGGTTTCTGCCTCTTAAAGGAAGTTTTTCCTTGCCACCTGTCACCTAGTGCTGCTCATGGTGGATCTGTTGGGTCTCTCTCTGTAAATACCTATTTTAAAGAGTACGGTCTAGACCTGCTCTATATGAAAAGTGCCTGGAGATGACTGTTGTTGTGATATGGTGCTATATAAATAAAAGTGAATTGAAATTGAATTGAATAAACTAGAGATCTCCAGTCAAATTCACAATGTCCAAAACTCAGCGGTGCCACCTCATGGAGATCTACTGATTGTCGATGAGAGAAGCAAAAGCCAAAAAATAGAGGTTTTTGTGGGACAGAGTAGAGCGGACAGAAAGATAGAATGCTTTTCAATAAGTCAGAGCTGGTAGATGGGATAGGAAAGATGGGAAAAAATCCAAAATACAGTCAGAGTGGATAGAAGATAAGGCCAGACAGAGCTTTGATAGAGGGAGAGGAGAGGAGAGATGCATGAGGTTGCAACATTACAAAATGTGAAAAAAGTGAGGAGACCTGAACACTTCATGAAACACTGTGTATGAACTTACACCTTCTGGCCAAAAACTTTGACATCAGAGCTGCACTCGACACCATCCAGTATGCCATACAGCCCTGGCACACCAGCCCTGATGACTGTCCCTGAATTCACCTATACTAAACCAATGACGTAACCAGAGATCATTTCTACTATTTCCTGCAATCTTAGATCAGTTAGCTGAATACTGTTGTCATTAATCAGTACTTTAACTCATTGGACCAACACTAACTCATTGATTATGTTTGTACTTCTTTAGTATCTTTGTTAGTCACTGACATTTTTCTGTTTTGTGTTAATTTGAACCAATAAAAACATGAAGAACTGAACTGTCTGGATCTTTCCTAAACTCAAGTTTAAACTGATTCACAAACATCTGGTCTAAAATCATCAGGTCAATAAACTAAACATAAATAATGAACTGACAGTTTCCTCTGATCTGCTCATTATTTTACATCACACAGAGATGAAACAGTTCACAGAAAATTAACCCAAAGGGGATTTTATTATTGCAATAGAAACCTGAACACATTCACATTTGAAAAAAATATTTGACAGTCTTTTTTACAAGAGACTAACCAATTAATTTCAGAACAGGTGGAGAGTTTCAGTCAGTGTTAAACTGTCCTGTTAGTTTCTCTTAGTGACCCAATAGTTAATAAATAATAAACAGTTTTACCTCCCAGGTGGTTTAAGATAGTGAGTAAGTGATAAAAGTGGTTTCTGTGCATGTCATAAAATAGTAATTAAAAATGGTCACACAATTATTATTCTCTTTGTCTTTAAAACGAATGGATGCTGATGGCATGGATGAGGGGGAAAGGAGGGGTGGAAATGAGGACAGTGGAAAGAGAATTTAAAAAATAAAAACTGGTCTTAAAAACATAGTTTGGATTGTGTTTTTACTGTTACAGTAATCATTGATTATAACTGTGGCTACTGTCATTCAACATTGTTTAAATATTCAAGGGCAATAATAATACTCTGCATAAATGATAAAGAAAACATCTTGTTTACATGACCTATGCAAAGCACTGGCAGTCATATCTTGCTGATGTCTTCAGAGCAGTCATTTGTGAGAGGAGGAAGTTGAAATGTGTTTTCATGCCACGGCCACTAGATGGCAGCAAGAGACTGCACATTAAGCCAGCATCAGTCACTTTGACACTTGATGATCTCCACTTTGGCAGGCAGAAAAGCCTCCAGGAAAAGACCAACACATTAATGTGGCTTGGATGTGATGGCAGCCTACGAGCTATGCCACACGCTTCACCTTGAGATGCATTTACAGCTACTTTGCCTTTATTCACAGAGCTCACTGTTTGTGTGAGGTACAAAAGGTTCTTCATGGTTCTTCATTTTTATTCTTTGGACCAACAGGCTTGCACTGCGGTCCAACCTAGATGTTGCTGTGTACACACTGTCACAGACTCACCACGCCAGCTGAGAGAGAGGAGAGATGCGTCCAGTGAGGTCAAAGCTGAACAGGAATATCATTTCAAGACATTTTTTCAAGACATTTTTAGAGGCTTTTACTAATCAACCATTCTGTTTTTTCTATTTTTTGTTTTAAGATCAGGGTTATCACAGATTTGTTGATTAAAAGATGATTCCAGTGTAGGCTTACAAATGGATATTCAGCCTATGTAGGAAAAGTTTTGAGAGCAACAAAAAAACAAATGAGTGAAATCAAAAACCTATGCAATAGGCTGTTAAAATAAACAAATAATATAATATGAAGTCCTTACGTATCACTTGTTTTTTTTGTTCTGTGACAACACTGGCTTTGAAGGGGGTTACAATAGATAACCACACAGTCTCAGTAAATAAAACCATGATCTTTACCCTTATTCTAACCACTCTCTACCACATGCCTGGGAAAAGAGAAAACAAAAGTATGTGTCACAAACTTGGAAGTACCGTCATATCTGTAACCATTGTGGAGTTGGGAAACACAAAAGTATAGTAAATTGATTAAGTAGATCTGTATCTTTGGCTAAGAAGGTCATATACTCATGGGAAAAAAGTGCCTCTGGGTTTGTACTGTGCATAGTTACCTACCTGTCAAATTTGGTGCCCATAGCACCACCTACATTAAGGTCATGTTTGGCAAAATCATACATGAAAAGGGGCCAAATGGTCTTAAACGTGCTCCTAAACACTTTCTAGGGGGGATACAACTTGGTTTCAGGTCGCTGCCACCTTCAAAGCAAAAGTTATTCAACTAAAACCAACTGCACCTTGGGTGCAGGGTGGCTGAAACCCCCTGTCCTCAAGTTGCACTCCACAAAAGTCATTACTCAAACCCTACACCAAAGAGGTGAATGAAGAAACTTTTAAAACTGCACTACTGTGTCTTTTTCATGAAAGTAATCATGAAAGTAGTTTGTTTGTGTGTCTTCAAGAGACCAAAGGGTCAAATTTTTCTTTTGCACATTTTCCAACAGGTGTGGTCTTCTACCATTGCTATACTATACTAAGATAGTGGGTGAAATATTTCACGGGGCTCCAAGATCAGAATTACTTATATGCACATGTCAAGGCTTGGGAGACTGCCAGGAGTCTCTCAGGGCTCCCTGACAGACTTGCACTTAGACTTGCACTTTAAAGTAATTTCTATACTAGTTTGTTAACTGTTTTGAGAGTATGTAGAATTTAAACTATAATTTGTATGAGTAAATTAAAAACAATGCAAAGTGTGCAGGGTGACTGAAAAAAATTAATAAAATTAATTGTACTTCCTGTTTACTTTCTTCCTCAGGTACATCAGGGAATGGCGTTCAGACGGGTGGGGAGGAGGAGGACTTTGCTGTCCTTCAAGACAGTATTGAGGGCAGAATAACTCCCCTAAAAGTAAAAAGATGTCATGATAATCATAATGATATAACTGAAATATTAAGGATACAGATGAAAAGATACAGTACAGTCACCAAACACACCTAATTTTGTTGATGGTTACTCTTCATCTTGTGCCCTGATCAGGTGAATTAATAAGAAAGACAGATGATAAAGCTAAGATTCAACTATAATTCTACCTGAGCATTAACATTTCAGGTCCGTCCTAATGTATATTTGTTAATTGATAGTATCAAGGATCAGGTCTGCTCGACCAATCAGAAGGCGCAACCGTCTCCAGTGACCACAGACTGTTGTAAGATGGGTATGATGGGCTCCCCGTCTCTCAGCATGGACCTGACGGCGAAGCTCCACCTGCCAGCAAGGTAACAGAGCCAGCCGGTGTTACACCGTCTTCCACAACCCTGACTCCATGCAACTGTAACTTATTTACGTCACTCAATCAGAAGGGTCACTTAATAACATGTCCCAGCAATATAACCGCCATTTACTAAACTTTATTATTCAGTCAACATGTAAATGTGTGTGGCAGGGGGTGTGGCTGGCTCCTCCTGTTGGCAGCAGAGGCACACCTGAATTCACTCAGTCTATTCCCTCCACCTCATAAGCCCGGCCTTCACTCCTGCTTGCTGCCAGAATATTCCATGCTCTCACTCTTCATGCAGTTTCCCAGCGTTACCTGCGTCAACATTCTCCTGTGCTCTGCTGCAGAAGACTTCCTCCTGCCAGCCAGCTCCCTGCCTCCCCTGTCTGCCTTTAGTTCTGGCTTTGGCCCGTATCATCATTAAAGAACCTTCAGTTCCCTCTCACCAGTGTGTGTGTGTGTCTCTGCTCTAGGGTCCTAGACTTAAAAGAACCTAACAAAAGTAAGTGTAGCCTTACTTTCAGCACTGATGCTTCCAGTACAATTCAATGCTCATAGGCTTACTGTTACTGTAGGCTAGTAGTTGCAGTTGCTATGTTCACAGTACTGTAAACTATACTATAATGTCCATAAATCTGGAGTGAATATACTGTAAATACACTAGTCCCTGGCTGGTGTGGTGGCTATGTCACCCTCTGTGCAGCCAGTAAGTAACTTGGGGCTTCTCCACTGTCACTGTGGAGTCTAGTCAAAGCTGGGTTCGGCACACCGGACGGTTTTTCCCCTGTGGCCTGGCAAGGGAAAATATTGCCTGTGACGTGGATGAAGTCCTCTGGCTGGACCCTGGACACAGACATGATGTTAGAGTATGAATCTTAGTCACTTTGATTGTGCAGTAATGTGCTTTTCATTTAGGTTTTTTTTATGAAAGTGCTGAATGTAGATTGTAGACTATAGTTTTTTGCTAAATGCATTTACAATAAACATTTTCTGTTAACTACATGCCCTGGGTCCTGTGTCCTAAATTATTTGATGTAGTGTCTAATGAATGTTCTGTGGTGAACATAGTTTTACTTGCTGTGTGTATAATCTGAACACATTGTTTGGTTTTGAACACATGATAACTGGTTTTGAGGTGATAGTTTGATTTTAGGGGTTTTGTAAATGTAGTTTGAATTTTTGGATTTGTGTTGAAGGTTTTGAGAAAATGGGTGGAGGTTTCAAGAAATGTGTTTTAGCAAATAGAGACAAACTGTATTGGATGGGCCTGCATGCAATGCAAGGCACATCTATTGTTATCTTGTGCATTTAATCTTCTTCATCTTCTGTACAAATTTCTGTTCCCTACTCCTCCTAGGGCTTTTGACAAACCCCCACATATTACATATCAAAACACCCTCGATTGGGATAAGTGTGCTGTTACTTTTGGTGAAGGTATTAATAATATTTTAAAAGTTTTTAGGGTTTTTATGGCCAAAAAATCCCATTAATTTCTAATAAGAGCAGTTCTTTGAAGCTCTACAGCTCTGGCATACTTTGGCATAGAGACACCATTTAAACTTTAATCAAGTCCCAAGGACTTGAAGTTTTAGGTGTGTACAAATCATTTTGACATCTTTTACGTTTTTTTCATAATCTCAGTTTAACTTTGAGGGTGGTTTTGATCCTTCTCTGAGTTTATAATGAGTGTGTGTTTTATTGTTGGATTAAGGCAGTGTTTTTCTTTTAAAACCCTGTATAAAGAGCAGGGTGTTAAGGTGAAACGACAAATCTAGAATCGTTTTTTGTGGGGTTACAGATTTTGGTGCAACACTCTATTACCATCCAAATGACCCTGATTCCTAATCCTGTTTTCTGCTGTGTGTGTGTAGCCGAGGAGGACAAGCAGCCGTTTGAGAAACTGTACCGACTGGACTCGGTCCTAGGCAAAGGAGGATTTGGTACCATATACTCTGGTGTTCGCCTAGCTGACGGGTTGCTGGTAAGAATGAGAGCTGCTTTGTTTTGGCCACAGCCTTCAAAATAAAAGCAACGCTAATTACTGCAAATGTATTCTTGTCAACCAACATCACTGTGCAATGCATTCTGGGATCTGCGTGGCCATATTGTGAGGCAATGAAAGAAAAACAAGACTGATCTGACTCATGATATATTGTATATTTGTACGTGTACCATACTTAAAACCATGTTGAAAGAACCTGGAACACACTGAGACAGACTTCTACTGAACTTCTACTAGAAAAATGGCATACATCGGAAATATCAATCTGTATGAAATTCAAGAGTGAAAACCCCAATGCTTTACCTCCCCTCACATTCCCCAGCATTTTCATGCATCTTACACATTGTAACCTAAATGATATTCTCTTTGTAACATTGCGTACTTCAGAGCGACAGGTGCAGTGTTGGAGCCAGTCAGGATTTGTCCCATCCATTTCATATGCTGGTTTACCTTGAAGGAGACAAAAATATATCAACACTGTAAAAGTAAATTCACAACCAACAGGCAAATGAAAACTTTACGTTTCCTCTCTATCTATCCAGAGACAGCTAACTAGACTGTGTTTAGACTTACCGATGCTTTCTTGATGTCAACCACATGCAAGGTCAGAAAACCCCAGGGCAAAATTCTACCAGGAGCAAAACCAGATCAACTTGCAAAGCAAATTCAGGCACTCACCAGAACGGAAATGTCTTGAGCACACTTTAAAGGATAAAATAAAAATAAACAAAGCACTGCACACTGACTTGGAGTCACTATACTATGATTCATTATCATAGTAATTCATCAGGTATTCACGGTTGTGTTTAAATGCCTGACACCTGACTGTACTTGTGTGTACACTCACTCTAAAATGCTGTACATCTCTGATTCACCTTACTGTTTTATGCTGACAAATCTATAAAATACCCGATGCCCCCTCCTGGGCCAAACTATACTGATCAGAAAAATGAAGGGAACACTTAATCATCACAGTATAACACCAAGTCAATTAAATTTCTGTGATATCGACCTCTCAACTTAGAAAGCTGAAACAATTGTGAGTCAGTTCCACCTGCTCTGGTGCAGTTGAAAGCTGTTGCAAGAAGGTTTGCTGTGTCTCCCAGCACAGTCTCAAGAGTGTGGAGGAGATACCAGGAGATGAGCCGTTAAACTAGGAGAGCTGGACAGGGCTGTGTAACGGCAACAACCCAGCAGCAGGACCGGTATGTGCCCCTTTGTGTGAGGAAGAACAGGAGGACTATAACACCTAACTAGTGGAAGACACTGATACCTGATACCAGGGATATCAAATAAACGCTCAAACAGCTTTCCGTAGTGTCCCAGACATTAATGGTTTAGTCCTACATTCATCTTCTTATAACATTAAGGCACGTCATATATCAATTATATAATGCATTTAAAATTGCTTCTATATATTTCTTGTATGAATGACATGAAAAAACTGAATTGAGCATTGATCACCTTTTCACAGTAAATTAACTTACAGTCCATTCACACTGTACTGTGCATATTTGCTTTTAGTGAACTTGATGAACATATTTATCAGCACTTCTTGAATTTTTCCTATTTTTTTCCAAATCTAAAGCATTATAGAAAATCAAAACGCATATAGTGCCAACTTGAAATAGCTGTGCCATACTGAGACCATGTGTGAGATCAAGTTTAGAGAGGCTAGGAACACTTTTCAATGTATTTAGAGCCAAACCATGGCTTCCCATATGAGGCAGTTTGAGAGTGTAGGAATTACATGTCAGCAAAAATAAAAGGGAAATGATCAAATATATTTTACAAGCCATAGTTCTGGCAAACAAACATTATATAAACAAATGTTTAACAAAACCTCGAACAGAGCTACAACTGCTCTCTTGAGTTATATTAGAAATTTACCAGAAAATGAAGCAAAGGCTGGAGGAGTTGGATCAGCGCTGCTGTGCCCAGGATTTGAACCGGGGTTGCTGTGGCGACATCGCACAATGCCAATCACTATGTGATCACGGCCACACAAATTTATGAGCTTGTTTAAAAATACACTGACGTTGAGACTGTGATTAACATGATGATCAATATTACAAAAAAGGTAATATCGCTGGACATTAACATGAAACAGTGCTGTAGTTTACTCTGTTTAATGGCAGTGTGTAAATGTCTGGAGCAGGCAGGCGCTGCGCACAGGCCAGCGGATTAATTATGATGTCAAGTATAGCCCTAAAACTGGACCTAAAGTTTCCATCTCATTGACATTAAAAGTGTGAAATTAAATCCACATAATCAACATTTACATACTACTCAGTATGTAAAGGATAACAAACCCAACATGAGAGCCTTTCATGTAAAAAAAAAACCCCAAAAACTCTAAGTTGATCTCCAAGTGGCATCAAACATTAACAGAAGACTCACAGATATTCTTTCGTCCAGCATTCTGAAGCCCAACCCAAGGCTAGTCCCTTTCAGGGGTCTTTTAGTGGCCTTGAACCGTAGTGTTTCAACTGTCCGGCACAGATCATCCAATGCTACTTTGTAGCAAAAAACTTTATTTACCTCCTCATCAATAGCGACAGTTGGCCAGAGATCAGCAAAGTCCATCATCCCACAGGCAGACGCTTAAGAAGCTCAATAAGCCATTAGCCAGTGTCTGCAGACTGTAACTAACAGACTGTGTAAGTGTATGACTGAGGCCGATTCAGCCAAATATCGCTGTGCTGACTTGCACTTTTGTTGCAAAGTTGAAGTCTGTCTGAACATTAGGACAAATGACTACTCCATCTATGAAAAAAGAAAGACCCAAATTTAACCAAAATTTCAGGAGGTCTTTGAATGTTAAAAGAAGACTCACAGAGACTCTACTGTCCAGTAGTCTGAAGCCCAACCTTTTAGCATCTTCCCTAGGCTAGTCCTTTTCAGGGCTCTTGTAGTGGCCTCAACCATAGTGTTTCAATTTAGTGTCCTGTACAGGTCATTCAATTTTTTCAATTCAATTCAATTTTATTTATATAGCGCCATATCACAACAACAGTCATCTCAAGGCACTTTTCATATAGAGCAGGTCTAGACCATACTCTTTAAAATAGGTATTTACAGAGAGAGACCCAACAAATCCCACCAAGAGCAAGCACTAGGCGACAGTGGCAAGGAAAAACTTCCTTTTAAGAGGCAGAAACCTCGAGCAGAACCGGACTCAGGGTGGGCGGCCATCTGCCTCGACCGGTTGGGTTAAGAAGGAGAGAGAGGGGGAGAGGAGGGAGAGGGGGTAGGGAATAGCGAAAGAAGAACATAGCATAACACAGGTTCCATATCAGATGTAAGATGAGGCCAGTAATACAACAGTAGTAGTGATAGTAGTGATAATTAAAGTATTAACTGCTAACACAGCAATACAACTAATAGCAGTATAAGTAATTTCTAATTCTAGCAGCAGGTGTTGAGTGGAGTTGTAGGAGCAGCAGGGGACTTGTCATCACAGATCAGACTCTACAGCTCCAGAGGAAGAAATACCTGCAGAAAGAGACAGAAGAGGAGAGAGAGACGGAAGAGCACAATACTACAGGAAAGGGGAGATACTGAGTTAGTAACATGTAACATGGGATATGAATCCATATTGAGTGGAGAGAGGTGGAGAGAGAGAGAGAGAGAGAGAGAGAGAGAGAGAGAGAGAGAGAGGAGCTCAGTGCATCATGGGAGATCTCCCGGCAGTCTAGGCCTATAGCAGCATAACTAAGGGATGGTTCAAGCCTGAGCCAACCCTAACTATAAGCTTTATCAAAGAGGAAAGTTTTAAGCCTACTCTTAAAGGTACAGAGGGTGTCTGCCTCCCGGACCGAAACTGGGAGAAGGTTCCACAGTAGAGGAGCCTGATAACTGAAGGCTCTGCCTCCCATTCTACTCTTGGAAACTCTGGGAACCACCAGTAAACCAGCATTTTGGGAGCGCAGAGTCCTGGTGGGATTGTAGGGGACTATGAGATCTTTAAGGTAAGATGGAGCCTGACCATTAAGGGCTTTGTATGTGAGGAGGAGGATTTTGAATTCTACTCTAGATTTGACTGGGAGCCAATGTAGAGAGGCTAACACAGGAGAAATGTGATCTCTTTTCCTAGTTCCTGTCAGTAGTCGTGCTGCAGCATTTTGAATCAGCTGCAGAGTCTTTAGAGACTTGTTGGGGCAGCCTGATAATAATGAATTACAGTAGTCCAGCCTAGAAGTAACAAATGCATGGACTAGTTTTTCTGCATCTTTTTGGGACAGAAAATGTCTAATTTTGGAGATGTTACGCAGATGAAAAAAGGCAGTCCTAGAAGTTTGTTTTATGTGTGAGTTAAAGGACAAATCCTGATCAAAGGTGACTCAAAGATTCTTTACAGTGGAGCTGGGAGCCAGGGCAATGCCGTCTAGTGGAGCTACATCATTAGAAAGTTTGTTTCTGATGTGTTCAGGACCAATTATAATGATTTCAGTTTTATCTGAGTTTAGTAGTAAGAAGTTGCTTGTCATCCAGATTTTAATGTCCCTAAGACAAGCTTGGAGTTTGGCTAGATGATTGGTTTCATTAGGTTCCATTGACAGATAAAGCTGTGTATCATCTGCATAACAATGGAAATTTATGGAGTGTTTCCTGATAATATTGCCCAAGGGAAGCATATACAGAGTGAAGAGGATTGGTCCAAGCACTGACCCTTGTGGAACTCCAAGTCTAACTTTTGTGTACATGGAGGAGTAGTTGTTAACATGTACAAACTGAAGCCTATCAGATAGATAGGACTTAAACCAGTTTAGTGCCGTTCCTTTAATGCCAATAAAGTGCTCCAGTCTCTGTAAAAGGATGTGATGGTCAATTGTATCAAAAGCAGCACTGAGATCTAACAAGACAAGTACAGAAACAAGTCCGTTGTCTGATGCTATCAGAAGGTCGTTCGTAACTTTTACAAGTGCCGTCTCTGTGCTGTGATACAACCTAAATCCTGACTGAAAAACCTCAAATAAACTATTGTCCTGTAGAAAGTCGCACAACTGTTTTGCAACTGCTTTCTCCAGGATCTTAGAAAGAAAGGGGAGGTTAGATATAGGTCTGTAGTTGGTTAATACATCTGGATCTAGAGTGGGCTTTTTTAGAAGAGGTTTGATTACAGCTGTTTTATACGACTGCGGAACATAACCTGTTAACAAGGACAGATTTAACATATCTAATACAGGACTGCAAATTAAGGGCAGAGCTTCCTTAAGCAGCCTAGTTGGGATGGGGTCTAAGAGACAGGTTGAAGGTTTAGATGCTGAGATAATTGATGTGAGCTGGGCTAAGTCGATGGTAGAAAAGGAGTCAAGGTTAGGTTTTGCAGCTGACTCTATGGATCCTGTGTTATGGCATAAATCTGTACTGATTGAAGGCAGGATGTGATTAATTTTACCTCTAATGGTAGAGATTTTATCATTAAAAAAGTTCATAAAATCATTGCTACTGAGGGTTATAGGGATGCGTGGATCTATAGAGCTGTGACTCTCTGTCAGCCTGGCTACAGTGCTGAAGAGAAACCTGGGGTTGTTCTTATTATCCTCTATTAATGATGAGTAATAGGCACTTCTTGCATTACAGAGGGCCTTTTTATATCTTTTGACACTATCCTGCCAAGCTAAGTGGGATTCTTCCAGTTTGGTGGAACGCCACACTCTTTCAAGCCTACGTGCTGTTTGTTTCAGTGTACGGGTTTGGGAGTTGAACCATGGAGCTTGCCTCTTTCTCTTTATTGTTTTCATTTTTAGGGGGACGATGGAATCTAAAGTGGTACGTAATGAGTCTGCAACACTGTCTACAAGATGATCAAGCTGGGAGGGAGTAGCTTCTGGAAAATTAAGATGAGGCACTGGACCTAAGTTAGTGGGAATCATTTCCTTGAATTTAACTACTGCATTATCGGAAATATTTCTAGTCAGGATGTTTTTTGCTGATAATACATAATCCAGCAATATGAAGTCGAAAGTGATTAAGAAGTGGTCTGATAGAATGGGATTCTGTGGGAAGACTGTTACATGTTCAATGTCAATACCATAAGCTAAAACAAGGTCGAGAGTGTGACTGAAACAGTGAGTGGGTTTATTTACACACTGAGAGAAGCCAATACAGTCTAGTAAAGAGGAAAAAGCAGAGCTAAGGCTGTCATTGTTGACATCAACATGAATATTGAAGTCGCCTACAATAATAACTTTATCTGTTTTAAGAACTAAACTCGACAGGAACTCTGAAAATTCAGATAAGAAATCAGAGTATGGACCAGGAGGACGGTACACTACAACAAATAGAATTGGCTTTAATGTTTTCCACCTTGGGTGGGACAGACTAAGAACAAGACTTTCAAATGAATTATAACTGAGTTTAGGTTTAGGGTTAATTAATAAAGTGGAGTTGAAAATGGCTGCGACTCCACCTCCACGGCCAGTGTCTCTGGGAATGTGAGTATTAATATGACTGGGGGGGGTTGATTCATTCAGGCTAACATACTCATCCTGACACAGCCAGGTTTCAGTCAGACAGAATAGATCAAGATGGTGATCTGATATCAAATCATTTACTAGTACAGCTTTGGATGAGAGAGATCTGATATTGAGTAATCCGCATTTAATTATTTTATTTTGCTGTACATTTGAGGTGGATGTGCTGATTTTTATTAGATTATTGTGACTAACTCCTCTTTTGTTGATCTTCGATTTAGTTAATTTAAATGGTCAGGGGGCAGACACAGTCTCTATGGGGTAATGGAGGGGTGACTGCTCTAAAGGAGGCACAGAGAAGCGTGTAAGACTGCAGCTCTGTCTCCTGGCCTGAACTCTGGATTGTCAGGGCTTTGGCTTCCTAATAAACTCTGTCAGATTTGTAGATATGAGAGATGCTCCATCAAAAGTGGGATGAATGCCGTCTCTCCTAACCAGACCAGGTCTCCCCCAGAAACTCTTCCAATGATCTACAAAGCCCACATCGTTTTCTGGACACCACCTCGACAGCCAGCGGTTGAGTGAAGACATGCGGCTATACATGTCATCACTGGTCAGATTGGGCAGGGGACCAGAGAAAACTACGGTGTCCGACATGGTCTTTGCAAGTGTACACACCGAGTCAATATTAACTTTAGTGACCTCCGACTGGCGTAGTCGGGTGTCATTAGCGCCGACGTGAATAACAATTTTATTGTATCTACGCTTATCCTTAGCCAGGAGCTTTAAATAAGATTCAATGTCGCCCGCTCTGGCCCCGGGAATACATTTAACTATGGTCGCTGGAGTCGCTATCTTCACGTTCCGCAAAATGGAGTCGCCAATCACCAGAGTTGGCTCCTCAGCGGGTGTGTCGCTGAGCGGGGAGTATCTGTTAGAAACGTGAACTGGGTGGTGGTCAGCAGTGGGCTTCTGCTTACGGCTACGCCTGTCCTTACGAACAGTCACCCAGCTAGCCTGCTTTCCCGGCTGCTCGGGAACTGCCGGGGGAATGCTAACAGGAGCTATGCTAGGCTGCTCCGCACCGGCTACGGGGGGCTGTTTAGCACTAGCTGCTGAATTAGTTTCCATGGTGCGGAGCCGGGACTCTAATTCGCTAAGCCTCGCCTCGAGCACAGAAAACAGACTACATTTATTACACATACCATTATCATTAAACGAGGCAGAGGAGTAACTGAACATCTGACACGCAGAGCAAGAGAAGGCAGGAGAGGGAGAAGGAGAGCGAGAGGCCATGGCTGAGAGTTCAGCTAAATCAGTAGCAGAAGATAGCGTGACTCGATAAAGTACCACACAGAAAGTGGAGAAAGTTGGTGATTTAGCAACTACTGTTACTGTGAAAGTGCAGATTAAATTGGTGATAGAGTCACAGAAGTAGTGTCGGTAAAAAGAAAGTATCTAGTCTGAGACAGGTATACACCAAACGATGATCTCCAAACACCGGTAACCGGAAGTGACGGAATACGCTTACCGCAGTACGTCAGCCAATGCTACTTTCATTTAATTCAAAAAACCCTGAGTTGATCTCCAAGTGGCATCAAATGTTAACAAGAAGACCCACAGAGAACCTGATGTCTAGGAATTTGTGAAGCCCAATATTCTGACAATCTTCCCAGGCTAGTTTTTTGTTCATGGGTCATGTAGGGGCCCCAAACCATAGTGGTTCAATTTAGTGTCCCAAACAGGTCATCCAATGCTACTTTGTAGCCAAAATTTAATTAAAATCCTCTTAAATAGTTATAATGTGATCGGGAACAGCAGTGACCATCTGCCCACTGGCTGAGACCTGAGAAGCTGAACAAGCCATTGACCAGTCTCTGCACCATATGACTAACAGACTTTGCAAGTATATGACCGAGGCCTGTTAGCCTGTAAATTTAGCTTTTGTAAAAGCTAACATATACGGTAGCCCTAGGACACATGACTTGTATATCTACCACATCAGGACGTGTCCAAAAGTCTTCATGCAGTGGTCTGACATTATCTAATTATAACTGGATTAATTGAGCAAACCTAATGATAATAACAACAACAAAAAAAAAAAGCTTTGTAGTTATATTGCATTAATATAACATGAGGGTTCAATAGACAGTAGTCAACTACTCTTGATAAAAAGAAACACCAGGGGGGAGACAGATCCACTTTATAGGACAGTATTTCTTTTACTGTCTGTCTCCCGACGCCAAAAGAAAGGATCTAATGCTAGATTCTCCCCATGGTAGTAAGATACACAGTTTTGACTAATCTTTTAAAAATATTAATCAATATAATATGAAGCGTTGTAATCAATGTATTGAATAAAATGAATGGAAAATCATATAAAATTGTGATTAAGCAATGACAGGATTGTGACATGACTGGAAAGTACCAGATGGCCTGTTTGGTCTTAGCAAAAAGAGAAGTTGGTAAAGCACTGTGAAGAATGGTATGAGGGTCATGATTTGTGATTTAAACAGTGATTGTAATGCAAAGAGTAAACGATGAAGAATGATTGTACTAATGGTATTATTGAATATGATGATTAATTATGTTAATGGTAGCTAAGAATATGCGGTCACTATTGGTAAAGAGTTGAAGCCAGAAAGGATTGCGACATAACGGACAGCACCGGATTTGAGAGATTGCGACAGGGTTGACAGAGCTGCCATTGTCAAAAGTGGTTTGGTAAAGGAAGTCAGAGGGGGAGGGTTGGGGAGCTGGCCAATACCAGATAAAAGGTGAGGTACCAGGCAAATTATTCGGACTCTTCGTTGACCATCGGTGGATCATCACCTAAGGAAGACCCCTCCTCGGCCGTCATCAAGGGGGCTGGAAGCAGCGAACTCTTCTTCAATTAGAACGAAGGAATCTGGGAGATTATTCACTGTTAAGAAGACTCAAGGCAAGAGGAGTTTCACAAAGGATTATTAATTTCCCCACTGCAGTGAAGGAATTGTTCTCTGACGATTTAACAAGCCAGGCCCAGAAAAAGGAACTGTGAGTTGGGAAAAGGTCAGCTAAGGCCAAGCTGCCAATCCCTCCAGCTCTCTCACCAAAATATGCACCCATCTCAGTGACCAGCTTCAGCATTCATTCAGGAATCAGTGAATTACTCATTCCAGAACTATACTGATTGGGAGATAATTATACAATTTTTACTTTTTATATGATTATGCTGTATGCTTTGCCCTTGCCAGAACAATATTCAATAAAATTCATAAACTGTATCTAAGGATAAGTCGTGGACAGTTGTTCTGTTCCTCTCAGAAGGGTAAAATACTAGGTCAGAGTGTGTGATGCATCATAAGGTTCTTAAAGGTTATTTCAGCCTCACTGATTAACAGACCCTTGGGGCTTACAGGGCCACTAAATAATTTCCTAGCACCATACCAAGTGCAAAGATCTTTAAGAGGAGAGCTGTCGTGAACAGGTGTGACTGGTGATCATACCCAACCCACAGGGCTACTCGGTCAGGTGTGACATTAGTGGTAGTAGGGTAGGCATCTGGAAGTAGACAGTTAGTAGCTAGGCGAATCTCGCCACCAGCTTATAAAGCCGCAGAAACTGTAGGTTGGGTGTAAACACTACAGCTGTGAGTTCGAACCCTTTAAACAGAGAGCTGGTCCAGACCTCCCGTACCGGGGTACATCTGGCGATCTAACAGGCTTCATGTGTTAAGTTTCCTGTCTATCAGCTCTCATGTGACTACACTATCCACTCAGAATCAACTGATGTAAATGCATGTGAACCAATTTCAACATATTATTGTAGCTGTTTTAAAGATGCTTCTGGAAATATTTAATATGTTAATGCTGAATGTAAAACACCAGTATATAAATAGGCAGTTATAAATGTACATGTAAAATAACAACATTTTATAAATCAAAAGAGTTAACTTGAACTGAAACACATGAATTATCGTAACCTTGAAGTTATAGTATAGTATGTTAATGTAAAGATAGAACATTGATTTTTGGTACACATCATCTTTAAGGTGTCTAGTATTGATATTTGCAATTATTCAACTTTGTTCAGTGTGGTCACAGAGGGAGTGAACATGTTGATGGCAACAATAGTAACCGGTGGGATAACAGTGTATCTAGGTGTACATATACTTTTACACAGACATGGTTTTAGTCTACCTTTTTATTCTGTCTACTCTGTTCTGTCTGTGAGTTTGACTTTGACTTAAATTCTGGATATGTTGAATCTAGGTGACCACCCAGACAAGGTACACCCACTGACATCATTCTGAGCCTTTACTCGTTACTTAGTTGAAGCACCTTTGTCAGCGTTTACAGTTTTGAGTCATCTTTGAGGTGTGCTGCACACCTGGATTTGGCGTTCTTGATTGATTGCTCAGTAGGCTACCTCTAGGAAGAGTCCTGGTTGTTTAAATTTCTGCCATGTAATTATTATGGAGGCCATTGTACTCTTGGGAACACTCAATGCAGCAGCATGTTTTTGGTAGTCTCACCCAGATCTGTGCCTATAGACACAATCCTTTCTATTACTAATGACACATGATTTGGATATTTTCATGTCTGGGAAAAATTCAGGATTAAATGGGTTAATATGATAATGATAGAATTAGTGAAAGTAGTGGGGGAGAGAAGAGGGTGTGACAACTTGTGAATATATAGAGGTCTGAGCTACTATTATCTTCAAACAGGGGCAGTTATTGTGCAAACCTCAGCAATTCAGTTCTGTGCATAGTAATAAAAATAACAACAATAACAAGCAAAACATTTTAACAGCTGTCAATCAGATAAGATGATGCCACTTTCACTACTTTGGAAAATATTTTTCTTGGGCAAAAAAGTAGCAGTTTGTCTAATTTTAGTGGTTAAGTTTGTATTTGTGTAAATCATCATGTTATTTTTTCCATCTCTTCCATTTGAGCACAGAGACCAGAGGAGGCTGAAGCACAGAAAAATCCTGTGCCAGCCAAGTCTCGTCGCCCCAGAAGAAGGCCCAGCAATAAAACAGCTGGGCATCAGTGTCCTATTTGTGGACTTAGATATGTGGATATAATGCAGCATCTCAAAGTCACAGAGAAGGTGAAAAACAAAGAAGAGCTCAGTCTTTTGAGCAAGTTGGCTCACAGGCAGTAAGTATTTTGGAACTATTACCATTCACACACACACACACACACACACACACACACACACAGAATGGGGACTTAAAACCTAATATTACAATGGTAAATCCATAATGAATGAATACAGGGACTTTTACCACATTTTGCTGTTTAGTAAGGCAATGTCCTATTCTCTGGATAATATGCCTTTTGTCATTGGTGTCATTTCTCCAGCTTTAGGGCAAACCTGGACTGTCCAGTTCGCTTATGCGACTCTAAACATATCAACAGACTTGACAAAGGTCCGTGGATTGAAGGTACGTATTCGACTGCTGTATTTATATTGATTTGCTGGTCATTCTGAACCAGAGAAGCAGTGAGTGGGTGCCACTGTCTCTTCTCTCTCACAGCTGGTTGTCTATACGAATGGCTAAGGAGAGACCTTCAAAATCAGAGCGCTCTGGATATGAGAGTAGTTCATCCTTTATGGTGTCACTTAACCCTTGACAAAAAACAGCTTGCAGAGGTTCATTATTCTGGCTACTCTCAATGGACAGAGTACAAAATTCAACAGAATAATCTGCAACACTGCGCATACCTTGGCGAAGGGAGAGTAACCTCTTGGAGGCATCCTGGCCATGAACAGGATGGTCGAAAACCCTCGTCATCTCAGTGGTAAAGGCAGTGTAGGTAGCTGTGACTGGAGACTGTTTCTCCCACGGCGCTGTAGCCCAGGCCAAGGCGTTTCCATGAAGAAGCCCAATCAGATAAGCAATTCTCAACTGCTCCGTAGAGTATGTATGAGGCTGTTGAGTGAACACAAGATCACACTGCAAAAGGAAAGAACAACATAATACAAAGTCACCTTCAAATCGGTCGGGGGAAGGAACCCATGGCTCCTTAATGGGTACAGGAGTTGGTGCTGCTGGGGTGGGAGCTGGTGGCTGAACCTCAGGACTCGGGCTGATTAATTTGGTCCCGAATCTCCATGACTTTGGTTGTGAGATGTCTGAGGCCCTCCATAACCTCCCTCAGTGCCTGGGCGTGCTGGCCAAGCAAGATTCCATGGTGGGAGACAGCCTGGTGGACAGGGTCAGTGTCTGCAGGATTCTGCATGGCCGGATCGTACTGTCACATCTGAGCAAGGAACCTCAAAAAGCCCATTAAGAACCCATGGCTCTTTAATGGGTACAGGAGTTGGTGCTGCTGGGGTGGGAGCTGGTGGCTGAACCTCAGGACTCGGGCTGATTAATTTGGTCCCGAATCTCCATGACTTTGGTTGTGAGATCTCTGAGGCCCTCCATAACCTCCCTCAGTGCCTGGGCGTGCTGGCCAAGCAAGATTCCATGGTGGGAGACAGCCTGGTGGACAGGGTCAGTGTCTGCAGGATTCTGCATGGCCAGATCGTACTGTCACGTCTGAGCAAGGAACCTCAAAAAGCAGAACAGCAGGACTGCAGGAAAAATTAAAGGAACTTGTGATGGAGCAGGACTGGGGGTGTGCAACCCCCTGCTTGCAGGCAGGCAGGCAAGCAGGAACTGAACAGAAGAAACAGGTCAGGTAACGATCTGATTGGCACTACTGCTAATGCAGATTCTTGAGCTAAGATGAGCCAAACTTCTCTCTACACAAACCGTGCGCATGGAATGACAATCCGGCAGGGACTGAAGGCAGGAGCAGGGATTAAGCGAACCTGAGTGATGAGCTGATGGAACCCAGATGAGCTTGATTGCAGCAGCAAGGCAGGTGTGGAGTGGCAAACAGGCAGACCCAGCAGACAGACAGACAGACACTGACAGACAGGTCAAATAGCTGACCTCGTGACAGACAGTATATTTCTCAGCTGTTACAGTAATACTTACCATTTGTGTCTGCAACTTGCAAACAAATGTTTTCAGCCTGTGGAAGCTCCAAGCTCCAACACTC
The DNA here is from genome assembly GCF_001640805.2 of Lates calcarifer. NCBI lineage: Eukaryota > Metazoa > Chordata > Actinopteri > Centropomidae > Lates > Lates calcarifer. The sequence goes on along the minus strand of NW_026117328.1, from coordinate 4,864 downwards.
CAACCCACTCAACCAACCTCATCATCAAGTATGCAGATGATACCACAGTGGTTGGGCTCATCTCTGATGGGGATGAGACGGTATACAGGGCTGAGGTAGAGAAACTGTCCCTCTGGTGCTCAGGTAACAACCTGACACTGAACGTCCAGAAAACTAAAGAACTCATTATGGACTTCAGAAAGGACAGACAAGACCATACCCCCCTCCTCATAAATGGAGAACGTGTGGAAACTGTGACCACCTTCAGGTTCCTGGGTACCCACATCTCAGCCAATCTCTCCTGGACTCACAACACCAAGGCCCTTGTGAAGAAGGCTCAGCAGCGGATGCATTTCCTGCGTGTCCTCAGGAAAAACAATCTGGACAAGAAGCTGCTGCTGGCCTTCTACCACTCCTCTGTGGAGAGTGTACTAACATCTCCACCTCCACAGCTGAGGACAGGAAGGCTGTGCAGAGGGTCATCAACACTGCCCAGAAAATCATTGGCTGCCCTCTGCCCTCCCTGGATGACATATCCAGAACCTGCTGCCTCAGGAAAACCAGGGCCATTACAGGAGACCCCTCACACCCCGCTCCACCACCTTTGACCTGTTGCCCTCAGGACGGTGCTTCAGGTCAATCAAGTCCCACACCACCAGACTTACCAACAGCTTCTTCCCCTGGGCCATTCGGACCATAAACAAACACTGACCATACCCCCCACCTCCCACCTCACCAACACCACACCTCACACACACACACACACACACACAGAGCCAAGGACACTATCCATCACCCGCACCTTAAAGTGTCCTAGACTCTTTGCACAATCGTGTGCTGTTGTGTGTGTATGTAGATTCTATTTAAAAGTGACATTGTAAATTTTTGTAATTTTGTAATTCTTGTATTTTTTTGTAATCTCTTGTATTATATTGTATACATCTTGTATATTGTGTACATTTTCGGATTTCTATTTGTATTTAAATCTCTTCTATAGTGCATAGTCTGTGTCTCTTCGTGGAGCACCCACAATTTCATTGTACTTAACTGTACAATGACAATAAAGCCTATTCTATTCTATTCTATTCTATTTCCACCCATATAAGAAAAAAACTGCTCACATTAAGTCAAAGAGATAGTAAGTCATAATCATGAGATGATATGTTGAAATTGAGATAATAATTTGGAAAAGTCTGCATGCACTCCAGTGGCGCACCTAGCTGTCCTCGCCATGCCAACAATATGTTATCCTAAATAAGGTAACCATGAAACTGACCAGATGTTTCCAGTTGCTGTTCAATGAAGATTGCCACTTCAGCCACATCATTTTTATTCTGTCTACACAAGAGCTGCTTCTCTTTTCAAGGGTGTGTTTGCTTCATATAATCCAGTATGAATCAGCAAGCAAATTAAGTATTTCATCTGTTGTAAAGCCCTTTTTAAATAGTCTTCAATGTGCTCACAATCCATTTCGTTGTCAAGTTGAATAGGAGAGCTCCATGCCAAAGAACTGCTACTTTGAGTGTTGTGTGAAAATATGTTATAAGTTTGACATTAACCCATAATTTATCTCATAATTATGACTTTTTATCCTAGAATTTCAATTTATGACATAATTTCAATTTATTATGTCATAATTACATTTTTTTATCTCATAATTTCAACTTCTCCATAATTTCAACACTATCTCATAATTTTGATTTATCTCATAATCATGACTTTTTATCTCATAACTCCATCTAATTATTTAATAATGTCAAAATCTCGAGATAATAAAATTGAAATTATGACATAATGTCGAAATTATGAGATAAAAAAAATATTATGGGATAATGTCGAAATTATGAAATAATAAGATGGAGTTATGAGATAAAAAGTCATGATTATGAGATAAATCAAAATTATGAGATAGTGTTGAAATTATGAGAAGTTGAAATTATGAGATAATGTTGAATTTCGACATTATCCCGTAATCAATTTTTTTTTAATCTCACAATTTCAACATTATGTCATAATTTCAATTTATTATCTCGAGATTTTGACATTATCTCATAATTATGATTTATCTCATAATTCGGATTTATCTCACAATTATGACTTTTTATCTCATAATTGCGATTTATCATCACATAATTTCAATTCATGTCATAATTTCAATTCATGTCATAATTTCAATTTATGTCATAATTATGACTTCTGATCTCATAATTCCATCTTATTCTCTTGTCATTTTGACATTATAATTATGATGTTTTTAATCTTCCAATTTCAACATTATCTCATAATTTAAGTTTTATTATACTCGTAATTTCGACATTGTCTCATAATTTTCACTTATCTCATAATTCCAACTTATTATCTTGTAATTTTCAACATTATATCTTAATGGTAATTTTTTAATCTTGGCAATTTCAACATTATCTCATTAATTTCAATTTATTATCTTGTAATTTTGACATTATCTCATAATTATGATTTTTGTTATCCCACAATTTCGACACTATCTCATAATTTAAATTATTATCTCGTAATTTTGACACTGTCTCCATAATTTTGACTTATCTCATAATTCAGACTTATTATCTCACAATTATGACTTTTTATCTCATAATTTTGACTATTTACCTCATGATTTTGACTAGACACAGGCATTTTTTTTTTTCTTATACTGGCGGGAAATGTGCTTCCATATCAGCCTGAGGTGCTCTGGGTATGGTGAGAAAGCTGCCAGTCAGAGGTAGTTCTAATCGTGCCTGTTGTCTTTCGGTGTTTCTGGTGTAGAAAAGGTAACAGAAAGGTTTGTGTCATCAGAGTTTTTACCTCCTATCCTCTTGTCCTCCTTCTGAAGACACTCTGGGCCATGTCCTTCTTCAATAGGTCCTCTGGGATGTCCTCTGGCTTCACAAATGGACTTTAAGTTACAGGACAGTCAGGTTTTTGTGGGCTGCCTTCATGCACTGCCTCTGATGGAGTATAGTCATCACCAGTGCTTTCAGTGCAGCTTGTACAGGCCTCTGATCCCTCAGATACTTTGGAGAACCATTCAAAATATTTCTGGTAAGCTGAAAATGAAATATACAGGAGGCTTATAGTTAAAAAAGACATGAACCAAGTGTGAAAATCTTAAATCTCTGGGTCTCTAAGACCCTCTTAGAACCTTGGCAACCTAACCATGATGAACCCTGTGTGTTAGACAGGGTTAGAGTTGTGTGGTTTTGCAAGAGCTACAAGGTTAATAGGGAGACGTGGTGGTTAATTCCACTGACTGTTTTATTTACAGTTGGATTCATTTTAAATTAATGCTACCTTGTTATGTTTCAGAATGCATATTTGCAAGTATACTGTCAGTACTGTCAGAGAGATATAGATAGATATAGATATAGATAGATACAGATAGATTGGCAGTAGAGAGAGACATGGGGGAAGGAGCAATCTCACTGTAGCTGCAGTGAATTCTAATCACCTGGGAGGACACCTGCATTGCAACTGGCCAGTAACAATAACAGGATGGAATATTCTATTAAACTACTGTCATATGAAATGAGCTAAAAACGAATAACTATTAAACATGTAAATTGCAACCATGTCTTTGCTGATGTAAGTTGCAACATTATCTTCTTCATCATTGTTGCTGCAGGCAAAAGCCTCTTGCATCATCTGAGTCTGGGTTTGTTTTGAGCACTTTACTTTTGTGGAACTAATCTATGGATTCTCTCCATACTGTTTGACTGACTGATACTATTTGACTATTACTTAAGTGGTAAAAGAGGCTAATGTGTACAAGAATAGTGTAATGTGATTATGATATCACAACTGAAAATCAGATGGCCAAATAATGAGCCAGCATTATTACCTGTGTTTGGTATTTTTCGTATTCCGTGCGTCTGAACAAGCAATTAAAATAACGCCCCCTCAGTTGACGTAAGTGTGTCCTCATTCCTGTGAGTCGGCCACTCTGTCTGCAGGACATCAAAGACAAAAAAGTGAATCTACCTGATGTAACATTTGACCATCAAATACATTATTTTCACAATTTTGATGAAGAGCCACACCACACTTAACATTGTTATAGACTAGCAAATAAGATTTTTGTTAAAAGACTGTGATAATGATGAATAGCTGACTTAAATCAAATTCATGAAATTCTCAATAAGGCCTAACAATAAGACTGGGAATAGTAATTCATTGTTCCTTACTTAAGACATTTACATTCACTTCAACTATTACAGTAACTGAACATTAGATGCAGAGAGAGCTGTAGCAGGTTTAAACACCCTCCTGATGCTGGCACTCCTTTCACAACCCTGAATATTAGCATAACTTTCAGCCTTCTGCCTGAGTCCAGCCCAATACATGTGAGTGCAGATAAATCAAGCAAATATATGTGTCAAAAAGGCAGTCTACTGCCTAAAAATGCTGTAATGGCATCTAAAAATCAAAGTTTGTTGACAATATTGTTCAACACTCTACAGTGACAAAGTAACATTAGCATTAGTGAACCACGCAGTGCTAATAACCATGTCATATCGAATCATGAAAAAACGACTGAGGTGGCTGCAAAAACATGGTGCTAACAAAGTTATTAATTAAAATCAGTTCGTTTTATGTACTTTCTTGGTTTCCATCACTTTCTACTCCAGCGGTCATCCTCACTCATCCAGCTCCGGTCGTCTTCTCCTCCGTGCTGTTGCTAAAGACAGAGTTGGGGGATGGGGATGGTAGTCATGGGGACCACTGGAGTCTGGAAAGGTGTGTCCCTCCCTCACCTCTGACCGCGAGGCAGCGTGGCTAATTGAACAACGTCAACGTTTGGAATATATTTTCAGTGTTTTTGGTGGTGATTAATGGTTTTGTCTTAATTTAAGAGTAGTTAACACAGACCGGT
>NW_026117327.1:0-15005 GCF_001640805.2 Lates calcarifer | reverse complement strand
TGTTAACAAGAAGACCCACAGAGAACCTGATGTCTAGGAATTTGTGAAGCCCAATATTCTGACAATCTTCCCAGGCTAGTTTTTTGTTCATGGGTCATGTAGGGGCCCCAAACCATAGTGGTTTCAATTTAGTGTCCCAAACAGGTCATCCAATGCTACTTTGTAGCCAAAATTTAATTAAAATCCTCTTAAATAGTTATAATGTGATCGGGAACAGCAGTGACCATCTGCCCACTGGCTGAGACCTGAGAAGCTGAACAAGCCATTGACCAGTCTCTGCACCATATGACTAACAGACTTTGCAAGTATATGACCGAGGCCTGTTAGCCTGTAAATTTAGCTTTTGTAAAAGCTAACATATACGGTAGCCCTAGGACACATGACTTGTATATCTACCACATCAGGACGTGTCCAAAAGTCTTCATGCAGTGGTCTGACATTATCTAATTATAACTGGATTAATTGAGCAAACCTAATGATAATAACAACAACAAAAAAAAAGCTTTGTAGTTATATTGCATTAATACATGAGGGTTCAATAGACAGTAGTCAACTACTCTTGATAAAAAAAACACCAGGGGGGAGACAGATCCACTTTATAGGACAGTATTTCTTTTACTGTCTGTCTCCCGACGCCAAAAGAAAGGATCTAATGCTAGATTCTCCCCATGGTAGTAAGATACACAGTTTTGACTAATCTTTTAAAAATATTAATCAATATAATGTGAAGCGTTGTAATCAATGTATTGAATAAAATGAATGGAAAATCATATAAAATTGTGATTAAGCAATGACAGGATTGTGACATGACTGGAAAGTACCAGATGGCCTGTTTGGTCTTAGCAAAAAGAGAAGTTGGTAAAGCACTGTGAAGAATGGTATGAGGGTCATGATTTGTGATTTAAACAGTGATTGTAATGCAAAGAGTAAACGATGAAGAATGATTGTACTAATGGTATTATTGAATATGATGATTAATTATGTTAATGGTAGCTAAGAATATGCGGTCACTATTGGTAAAGAGTTGAAGCCAGAAAGGATTGCGACATAACGGACAGCACCGGATTTGAGAGATTGCGACAGGGTTGCCGGAGCTGCCATTGTCAAAAGTGGTTTGGTAAAGGAAGTCAGAGGGGGAGGGTTGGGGAGCTGGCCAATACCAGATAAAAGGTGAGGTACCAGGCAAATTATTCGGACTCTTCGTTGACCATCGGTGGATCATCACCTAAGGAAGACCCCTCCTCGGCCGTCATCAAGGGGGCTGGAAGCAGCGAACTCTTCTTCAATTAGAACGAAGGAATCTGGGAGATTATTCACTGTTAAGAAGACTCAAGGCAAGAGGAGTTTCACAAAGGATTATTAATTTCCCCACTGCAGTGAAGGAATTGTTCTCTGACGATTTAACAAGCCAGGCCCAGAAAAAGGAACTGTGAGTTGGGAAAGGTCAGCTAAGGCCAAGCTGCCAATCCCTCCAGCTCTCTCACCAAAATATGCACCATCTCAGTGACCAGCTTCAGCATTCATTCAGGAATCAGTGAATTACTCATTCCAGAACTATACTGATTGGGAGATAATTATACAATTTTTACTTTTTATATGATTATGCTGTATGCTTTGCCCTTGCCAGAACAATATTCAATAAAATTCATAAACTGTATCTAAGGATAAGTCGTGGACAGTTGTTCTGTTCCTCTCAGAAGGGTAAAATACTAGGTCAGAGTGTGTGATGCATCATAAGGTTCTTAAAGGTTATTTCAGCCTCACTGATTAACAGACCCTTGGGGCTTACAGGGCCACTAAATAATTTCCTAGCACCATACCAAGTGCAAAGATCTTTAAGAGGAGAGCTGTCGTGAACAGGTGTGACTGGTGATCATATCCGACCCACAGGGCTACTCGGTCAGGTGTGACATTAGTGGTAGTAGGGTAGGCATCTGGAAGTAGACAGTTAGTAGCTAGGCGAATCTCGCCACCAGCTTATAAAGCCGCAGAAACTGTAGGTTGGGTGTAAACACTACAGCTGTGAGTTCGAACCCTTTAAACAGAGAGCTGGTCCAGACCTCCCGTACCGGGGTACATCTGGCGATCTAACAGGCTTCATGTGTTAAGTTTCCTGTCTATCAGCTCTCATGTGACTACACTATCCACTCAGAATCAACTGATGTAAATGCATGTGAACCAATTTCAACATATTATTGTAGCTGTTTTAAAGATGCTTCTGGAAATATTTAATATGTTAATGCTGAATGTAAAACACCAGTATATAAATAGGCAGTTATAAATGTACATGTAAAATAACAACATTTTATAAATCAAAAGAGTTAACTTGAACTGAAACACATGAATTATCGTAACCTTGAAGTTATAGTATAGTATGTTAATGTAAAGATAGAACATTGATTTTTGGTACACATCATCTTTAAGGTGTCTAGTATTGATATTTGCAATTATTCAACTTTGTTCAGTGTGGTCACAGAGGGAGTGAACATGTTGATGGCAACAATAGTAACCGGTGGGATAACAGTGTATCTAGGTGTACATATACTTTTACACAGACATGGTTTTAGTCTACCTTTTTATTCTGTCTACTCTGTTCTGTCTGTGAGTTTGACTTTGACTTAAGTTCTGGATATGTTGAATCTAGGTGACCACCCAGACAAGGTACACCCACTGACATAAGCATTCTGAGCCTTTACTCGTACTTAGTTGAAGCACCTTTGTCAGCGTTTACAGTTTTGAGTCATCTTTGAGGTGTGCTGCACACCTGGATTTGGCGTTCTTGATTGATTGCTCAGTAGGCTACCTCTAGGAAGAGTCCTGGTTGTTTAAATTTCTGCCATGTAATTATTATGGAGGCCATTGTACTCTTGGGAACACTCAATGCAGCAGCATGTTTTTGGTAGTCTCACCCAGATCTGTGCCTATAGACACAATCCTTTCTATTACTAATGACACATGATTTGGATATTTTCATGTCTGGGAAAAATTCAGGATTAAATGGGTTAATATGATAATGATAGAATTAGTGAAAGTAGTGGGGGAGAGAAGAGGGTGTGACAACTTGTGAATATATAGAGGTCTGAGCTACTATTATCTTCAAACAGGGGCAGTTATTGTGCAAACCTCAGCAATTCAGTTCTGTGCATAGTAATAAAAATAACAACAATAACAAGCAAAACATTTTAACAGCTGTCAATCAGATAAGATGATGCCACTTTCACTACTTTGGAAAATATTTTTCTTGGGCAAAAAAGTAGCAGTTTGTCTAATTTTAGTGGTTAAGTTTGTATTTGTGTAAATCATCATGTTATTTTTTCCATCTCTTCCATTTGAGCACAGAGACCAGAGGAGGCTGAAGCACAGAAAAATCCTGTGCCAGCCAAGTCTCGTCGCCCCAGAAGAAGGCCCAGCAATAAAACAGCTGGGCATCAGTGTCCTATTTGTGGACTTAGATATGTGGATATAATGCAGCATCTCAAAGTCACAGAGAAGGTGAAAAACAAAGAAGAGCTCAGTCTTTTGAGCAAGTTGGCTCACAGGCAGTAAGTATTTTGGAACTATTACCATTCACACACACACACACACACACACACACACACACAGAATGGGGACTTAAAACCTAATATTACAATGGTAAATCCATAATGAATGAATACAGGGACTTTTACCACATTTTGCTGTTTAGTAAGGCAATGTCCTATTCTCTGGATAATATGCCTTTTGTCATTGGTGTCATTTCTCCAGCTTTAGGGCAAACCTGGACTGTCCAGTTCGCTTATGCGACTCTAAACATATCAACAGACTTGACAAAGGTCCGTGGATTGAAGGTACGTATTCGACTGCTGTATTTATATTGATTTGCTGGTCATTCTGAACCAGAGAAGCAGTGAGTGGGTGCCACTGTCTCTTCTCTCTCACAGCTGGTTGTCTATACGAATGGCTAAGGAGAGACCTTCAAAATCAGAGCGCTCTGGATATGAGAGTAGTTCATCCTTTATGGTGTCACTTAACCCTTGACAAAAAACAGCTTGCAGAGGTTCATTATTCTGGCTACTCTCAATGGACAGAGTACAAAATTCAACAGAATAATCTGCAACACTGCGCATACCTTGGCGAAGGGAGAGTAACCTCTTGGAGGCATCCTGGCCATGAACAGGATGGTCGAAAACCCTCGTCATCTCAGTGGTAAAGGCAGTGTAGGTAGCTGTGACTGGAGACTGTTTCTCCCACGGCGCTGTAGCCCAGGCCAAGGCGTTTCCATGAAGAAGCCCAATCAGATAAGCAATTCTCAACTGCTCCGTAGAGTATGTATGAGGCTGTTGAGTGAACACAAGATCACACTGCAAAAGGAAAGAACAACATAATACAAAGTCACCTTCAAATCGGTCGGGGGAAGGAACCCATGGCTCCTTAATGGGTACAGGAGTTGGTGCTGCTGGGTGGGAGCTGGTGGCTGAACCTCAGGACTCGGGCTGATTAATTTGGTCCCGAATCTCCATGACTTTGGTTGTGAGATGTCTGAGGCCCTCCATAACCTCCCTCAGTGCCTGGGCGTGCTGGCCAAGCAAGATTCCATGGTGGGAGACAGCCTGGTGGACAGGGTCAGTGTCTGCAGGATTCTGCATGGCCGGATCGTACTGTCACATCTGAGCAAGGAACCTCAAAAAGCCCATTAAGAACCCATGGCTCTTTAATGGGTACAGGAGTTGGTGCTGCTGGGGTGGGAGCTGGTGGCTGAACCTCAGGACTCGGGCTGATTAATTTGGTCCCGAATCTCCATGACTTTGGTTGTGAGATCTCTGAGGCCCTCCATAACCTCCCTCAGTGCCTGGGCGTGCTGGCCAAGCAAGATTCCATGGTGGGAGACAGCCTGGTGGACAGGGTCAGTGTCTGCAGGATTCTGCATGGCCAGATCGTACTGTCACGTCTGAGCAAGGAACCTCAAAAAGCAGAACAGCAGGACTGCAGGAAAAATTAAAGGAACTTGTGATGGAGCAGGACTGGGGGTGTGCAACCCCCTGCTTGCAGGCAGGCAGGCAAGCAGGAACTGAACAGAAGAAACAGGTCAGGTAATGATCTGATTGGCACTACTGCTAATGCAGATTCTTGAGCTAAGATGAGCCAAACTTCTCTCTACACAAACCGTGCGCATGGAATGACAATCCGGCAGGGACTGAAGGCAGGAGCAGGGATTAAGCGAACCTGAGTGATGAGCTGATGGAACCCAGATGAGCTTGATTGCAGCAGCAAGGCAGGTGTGGAGTGGCAAACAGGCAGACCCAGCAGACAGACAGACAGACACTGACAGACAGGTCAAATAGCTGACCTCGTGACAGACAGTATATTTCTCAGCTGTTACAGTAATACTTACCATTTGTGTCTGCAACTTGCAAACAAATGTTTTCAGCCTGTGGAAGCTCCAAGCTCCAACTCCAACCATCATCATCAAGTATGCAGATGATACCACAGTGGTTGGGCTCATCTCTGATGGGGATGAGACGGTATACAGGGCTGAGGTAGAGAAACTGTCCCTCTGGTGCTCAGGTAACAACCTGACACTGAACGTCCAGAAAACTAAAGAACTCATTATGGACTTCAGAAAGGACAGACAAGACCATACCCCCTCCTCATAAATGGAGAACGTGTGGAAACTGTGACCACCTTCAGGTTCCTGGGTACCCACATCTCAGCCAATCTCTCCTGGACTCACAACACCAAGGCCCTTGTGAAGAAGGCTCAGCAGCGGATGCATTTCCTGCGTGTCCTCAGGAAAAACAATCTGGACAAGAAGCTGCTGCTGGCCTTCTACCACTCCTCTGTGGAGAGTGTACTAACATCTCCACCTCCACAGCTGAGGACAGGAAGGCTGTGCAGAGGGTCATCAACACTGCCCAGAAAATCATTGGCTGCCCTCTGCCCTCCCTGGATGACATATCCAGAACCTGCTGCCTCAGGAAAACCAGGGCCATCACAGGAGACCCCTCACACCCGCTCACCACCTTTGACCTGTTGCCCTCAGGACGGTGCTTCAGGTCAATCAAGTCCCACACCACCAGACTTACCAACAGCTTCTTCCCCTGGGCCATTCGGACCATAAACAAACACTGACCATACCCCCCACCTCCCACCTCACCAACACCACACCTCACACACACACACACACACACAGAGCCAAGGACACTATCCATCACCCGCACCTTAAAGTGTCCTAGACTCTTTGCACAATCGTGTGCTGTTGTGTGTGTATGTAGATTCTATTTAAAAGTGACATTGTAAATTTTTGTAATTTTGTAATTCTTGTATTTTTTGTAATCTCTTGTATTATATTGTATACATCTTGTATATTGTGTACATTTTCGGATTTCTATTTGTATTTAAATCTCTTCTATAGTGCATAGTCTGTGTCTCTTCGTGGAGCACCCACAATTTCATTGTACTTAACTGTACAATGACAATAAAGCCTATTCTATTCTATTCTATTCTATTTCCACCCATATAAGAAAAAAACTGCTCACATTAAGTCAAAGAGATAGTAAGTCATAATCATGAGATGATATGTTGAAATTGAGATAATAATTTGGAAAAGTCTGCATGCACTCCAGTGGCGCACCTAGCTGTCCTCGCCATGCCAACAATATGTTATCCTAAATAAGGTAACCATGAAACTGACCAGATGTTTCCAGTTGCTGTTCAATGAAGATTGCCACTTCAGCCACATCATTTTTATTCTGTCTACACAAGAGCTGCTTCTCTTTTCAAGGGTGTGTTTGCTCCATATAATCCAGTATGAATCAGCAAGCAAATTAAGTATTTCATCTGTTGTAAAGCCCTTTTTAAATAGTCTTCAATGTGCTCACAATCCATTTCGTTGTCAAGTTGAATAGGAGAGCTCATGCCAAAGAACTGCTACTTTGAGTGTTGTGTGAAAATATGTTATAAGTTTGACATTAACCCATAATTTATCTCATAATTATGACTTTTTATCCAGAATTTCAATTTATGACATAATTTCAATTTATTATGTCATAATTACATTTTTTTATCTCGTAATTTCGAACTTCTCATAATTTCAACACTATCTCATAATTTTGATTTATCTCATAATCATGACTTTTTATCTCATAACTCCATCTAATTATTTAATAATGTCAAAATCTCGAGATAATAAATTGAAATTATGACATAATGTCGAAATTATGAGATAAAAAAAATATTATGGGATAATGTCGAAATTATGAAATAATAAGATGGAGTTATGAGATAAAAAGTCATGATTATGAGATAAATCAAAATTATGAGATAGTGTTGAAATTATGAGAAGTTGAAATTATGAGATAATGTTGAATTTCGACATTATCCCGTAATCAATTTTTTTTAATCTCACAATTTCGACATTATGTCATAATTTCAATTTATTATCTCGAGATTTTGACATTATCTCATAATTATGATTTATCTCATAATTCGGATTTATCTCACAATTATGACTTTTTATCTCATAATTGCGATTTATCATCACATAATTTCAATTCATGTCATAATTTCAATTTATGTCATAATTATGACTTCTGATCTCATAATTCCATCTTATTCTCTTGTCATTTTGACATTATAATTATGATGTTTTTAATCTTCCAATTTCAACATTATCTCATAATTTAAGTTTTATTATCTCGTAATTTCGACATTGTCTCATAATTTTCACTTATCTCATAATTCCAACTTATTATCTTGTAATTTTCAACATTATATCTTAATGGTAATTTTTTAATCTTGCAATTTCAACATTATCTCATAATTTCAATTTATTATCTTGTAATTTTGACATTATCTCATAATTATGATTTTTGTTATCCCACAATTTCGACACTATCTCATAATTTCAATTATTATCTCGTAATTTTGACACTGTCTCATAATTTTGACTTATCTCATAATTCAGACTTATTATCTCACAATTATGACTTTTTATCTCATAATTTTGACTATTTACCTCATGATTTTGACTAGACACAGGCATTTTTTTTTCTTATACTGGCGGGAAATGTGCTTCCATATCAGCCTGAGGTGCTCTGGTATGGTGAGAAAGCTGCCAGTCAGAGGTAGTTCTAATCGTGCCTGTTGTCTTTCGGTGTTCTGTGTAGAAAAGGTAACAGAAAGGTTTGTGTCATCAGAGTTTTTACCTCCTATCCTCTTGTCCTCCTCTGAAGAAACTCTGGGCCATGTCCTTCTTCAATAGGTCCTCTGGGATGTCCTCTGCTTCACAAATGGACTTTAAGTTACAGGACAGTCAGGTTTTTGTGGGCTGCCTTCATGCACTGCCTCTGATGGAGTATAGTCATCACCAGTGCTTTCAATGCAGCTTGTACAGGCCTCTGATCCCTCAGATACTTTGGAGAACCATTCAAAATATTTCTGGTAAGCTGAAAATGAAATATACAGGAGGCTTATAGTTAAAAAAGACATGAACCAAGTGTGAAAATCTTAAATCTCTGGGTCTCTAAGACCCTCTTAGAACCTTGGCAACCTAACATGACAATGAACCCTGTGTGTTAGACAGGGTTAGAGTTGTGTGGTTTTGCAAGAGCTACAAGGTTAATAGGGAGACGTGGTGGTTAATTCCACTGACTGTTTTATTTACAGTTGGATTCATTTTAAATTAATGCTACCTTGTTATGTTTCAGAATGCATATTTGCAAGTATACTGTCAGTACTGTCAGAGAGATAAAGATAGATATAGATATAGATAGATACAGATAGATTGGCAGTAGAGAGAGACATGGGGGAAGGAGCAATCTCACTGTAGCTGCAGTGAATTCTAATCACCTGGGAGGACACCTGCATTGCAACTGGCCAGTAACAATAACAGGATGGAATATTCTATTAAACTATTGTCATATGAAATGAGCTAAAAACGAATAACTATTAAACATGTAAATTGCAACCATGTCTTTGCTGATGTAAGTTGCAACATTATCTTCTTCCATCATTGTTGCTGCAGGCAAAAGCCTCTTGCATCATCTGAGTCTGGGGTTTGTTTTGAGCACTTTACTTTTGTGGAACTAATCTATGGATTCTCTCCATACTGTTTGACTGACTGATACTATTTGACTATTACTTAAGTGGTAAAAGAGGCTAATGTGTACAAGAATAGTGTAATGTGATTATGATATCACAACTGAAAATCAGATGGCCAAATAATGAGCCAGCATTATTACCTGTGTTTGGTATTTTTCGTATTCCGTGCGTCTGAACAAGCAATTAAAATAACGCCCCCTCAGTTGATAAGTGTGTCCTCATTCCTGTGAGTCGGCCACTCTGTCTGCAGGACATCAAAGACAAAAAAGTGAATCTACCTGATGTAACATTTGACCATCAAATACATTATTTTCACAATTTTGATGAAGAGCCACACCACACTTAACATTGTTATAGACTAGCAAATAAGATTTTTGTTAAAAGACTGTGATAATGATGAATAGCTGACTTAAATCAAATTCATGAAATTCTCAATAAGGCCTAACAATAAGACTGGGAATAGTAATTCATTGTTCCTTACTTAAGACATTTACATTCACTTCAACTATTACAGTAACTGAACATTAGATGCAGAGAGAGCTGTAGCAGGTTTAAACACCCTCCTGATGCTGGCACTCCTTTCACAACCCTGAATATTAGCATAACTTTCAGCCTTCTGCCTGAGTCCAGCCCAATACATGTGAGTGGCAGATAAATCAAGCAAATATATGTGTCAAAAAGGCAGTCTACTGCCTAAAAATGCTGTAATGGCATCTAAAAATCAAAGTTTGTTGACAATATTGTTCAACACTCTACAGTGACAAAGTAACATTAGCATTAGTGAACCACGCAGTGCTAATAACCATGTCATATCGAATCATGAAAAAACGACTGAGGTGGCTGCAAAAACATGGTGCTAACAAAGTTATTAATTAAAATCAGTTCGTTTTATGTACTTTCTTGGTTTCCATCACTTTCTACTCCAGCGGTCATCCTCACTCATCCAGCTCCGGTCGTCTTCTCCTCCGTGCTGTTGCTAAAGACAGAGTTGGGGGATGGGGATGGTAGTCATGGGGACCACTGGAGTCTGGAAAGGTGTGTCCCTCCCTCACCTCTGACCGCGAGGCAGCGTGGCTAATTGAACAACGTCAACGTTTGGAATATATTTTCAGTGTTTTTGGTGGTGATTAATGGTTTTGTCTTAATTTAAGAGTAGTTAACACAGACCGGTCAAATTTGACCGGGAACACTAAAGTAAGGGGCGGGGGTGAACACAACAGGAGGGTTAATGGTCTCCAGGATTGGACATCATGTTACTTAGGCCTCAAAGGCCTTGCTTAGATTTATGGAGGCAAAAATCTGATTCCTCTCTGAAAGAAGGATGTGGAGGAACTATCCAGATCTTGTAGAGATCCATCTGAGGACAACCACCATATTCCACCAGCGATGGTGAAAGGCCATGTGACCAGAATGAGAGTGTGCAGCCCTTGGAGAAGATCCAGGCTGTAGACCAAAGTGGAACTTTGCAGAACCTCCCTAGAAACAGATCCAAACGAGCCATTGGCTCAGTGTTGTATATGTAATGAATACATCAAACAGTGCAGACAAAAGATGATGCCAGCAAGGTCACAAAACAGAGCCAAAACAACAGGGCCAGAGCACTGTACTTAATGTACATATTAAAGACATGGGCTGCAAATAGTCAAACGTTTTCCATCGAGGTCAAGAAAGATGTGAGGCAGGACTGATAAGGAATTAGGAAAAGAGAACCACAGTATTTAGAGAATCCGACTGCACTTACACTAGGCTTTTTTTTTAAACAACTTTATTTATAACACATGGAAGACGCAGAGTGACTAACTCAGTGCTGTCAGCCACAATTCAATAAGGTTTCCTCTCCAATACTAGTAATATAATAACATGAAAGTTGAGCCATTAAAATAACGATAAAAAGGAATTGTGTGACGGGTCCTGAGTAAATTATATTCAGACAGAAATGTATAGTTTCCTGTTATGGGCACTTTGACCCCTTTTTATACATTTGTTAACTAAAGAAAATA
Source organism: Lates calcarifer (assembly GCF_001640805.2). Taxonomy (NCBI): domain Eukaryota; kingdom Metazoa; phylum Chordata; class Actinopteri; family Centropomidae; genus Lates; species Lates calcarifer. Next base: position 3,927 of record NW_026117327.1, on the reverse strand, counting down.
AATATTTTTTAGAGGGGGAAGGATTTTCAGAAGTTTTGGATCGTGTCACAAATGTTGTGTTTACATGTTTGTGGATCTGGGCAAAGTAACTACGATGGGGCGTTGCCTTAAACACTGCTGCTGGAAGGAATTGTGGGACAGCATTCTCTCCTTTCCTTTAGTGAAGGAAGGTCCAGTGTGTCCTATGCTAAAGGAGATGAGTTAGGAAGCAGGCTCCTTTCCTTAACATTTAGAGTGAACTAGACATTTAGAATATGCTCAAAGACAGCACACCTAACCATTGTCAGTTGAAAAAATAACTCATCACTATCATATCACTCTGCCTGTAACTTATTTACTGAGACTGTGTGGTTATCTATTGTAACCCCTTCAAAAGCCAGTGTTGTCACAGAACAAAAAAAACAAGTGATACGTAAGGACTTCATATTATATTATTTGTTTATTTTAACAGCCTATTGCATAGGTTTTTGATTTCACTAATTTGTTTTTTTGTTGCTCTCAAATCTTTTCCTACATAGGCTGAATATCCATTTGTAAGCCTACACTGGAATCATCTTTTAATCAACAAATCTGTGATAACCCTGATCTTAAAACAAAAAACAAAAAAAACAGAATGGTTGATTAGTAAAAGCCTCTAAAAATGTCTTGAAAAAATGTCTTGAAATGATATTCCTGTTCAGCTTTGACCTCACTGGACGCATCTCTCCTCTCTCTCAGCTGGCATGGTGAGTCTGTGACAGTGTGTACACAGCAACATCTAGGTTGGACCGCAGCGCAAGCCGTTGGTCCGAAGAATAAAAATCAAGAACCATGAAGAACCGTTTTGTATCTCACACAAACAGTGAGCTCTGTGAATAAAGGCAAAGTAGCTGTAAATGCATCTCAAGGTGAAGCGTGTGGCATAGCTCGTAGGCCGCCATCACATCCAAGCTACATTAATGTGTTGGTCTTTTCCTGGAGGCTTTTCTGCCTGCCAAAGTGGAGATCATCAGTGTCAAAGTGACTGATCCTGGCTTAATGTGCAGTCTCTTGCTGCCATCTAGTGGCCGTGGCATGAAAACACATTTCAACTTCCTCCTCTCACAAATGACTGCTCTGAAGACATCAGCAAGATATGACTGCCAGTGCTTTGCATAGGTCATGTAAACAAGATGTTTTCTTTATCATTTATGCAGAGTATTATTATTGCCCTTGAATATTTAAACAATGTTGAATGACAGTAGCCACAGTTTAAATCATGATTACTGTAACAGTCAATAACACAATCCAAACTATGTTTTTAAGACCAGTTTTTATTTTTTAAATTCTCAGAGACTTGGTGAGAGAGTCTGACTGGAGTGAAACTCTGGTAACAGCAAACCTGATCTTGCTTCATTGTGACTCTGAGAGGTTCTCTGCTCTCACACTCTGTCTGTGCTGTCTCTCTCCCAAACATCATTTGATCGTTGCATTTGGCAATAATCATTTATAGATTAATATATTTATCAAGTTTGGCATAAACAGTGAAAAATCTGTAATTGGACAAAACCTGATCTGATTACTAATTGAAACTTAAGGAGATCCATATTTTTCACAGAACTGATTTGGACATTAGTTTAAAACATCATTCATTCCAAAGGCTAAAAACAATTTGTTTGAGATAAAATATATGTGTGTGTGTGCATTTATATATATATCTATATATCTTGTTATATGTAGATACAAAATTTGGCGTATTGTATAAAGATCAACTAAAAAAATTGAAAAATTACTGTTGGGATACAGAGCTTTCTTTATTATATTTGAAATAAAAAATGATAGCAGAAGAGCACTGTATGTAGACCTCAGTCTGTTCCTGTCTACTCATTTTGGCCTGCTGCTCAGAGGTTTGTACTCAGGTTTGTGTTGAGTGTTTGTTGATGTTTAACCTGTTGACATTGAAATAAAAAGGAGGATCTGGATTTATTTGGAGTGGCTGCTGGTCCTGGTCTACAGACTCAATGTTCCTGACTGTGACTGAATCAACACGTGGCTGAATCCTGTTACCAGAGGCACTCGTCTCACACCACACTACCACACCTGTGTTATTGATTCTGAATATTAACTGTCACATATGAGAGATAGCTAACTTTCAGTCAAAGCATTCAATTATTTTCTGATTTGTTACTGAATAGCCTCATTGAAAGTCATAGTTTGATCTAAGACGCTGTTAAACATTTATAGTCAGTCTCTACAGAAAGCCTTGAAACACAATCCCTAATAGCACTGTTAGTGTCTGGTTTGTGTAAATATATATACAAGAGTGATAACTGTGGTTTTGGAGAACAACAACGATGCCAAGGAAGAGTAAAAGGTCTCAGGCTACAAAGCTACAGTGGCAGCAGCAGAGGGAGTCTCAGTGTGCAGCACCATGTGAACAAGCAGAAGGTCCTGGTCCTCAGAGCAGAGACTTGGTGAGAGAGTCTGTGGTGTCTCCTGCTGAAGCTGTAAACCAGGCAGGTCAACGTGATGCAGTGTGTGTACCACAGGTATCGTACGCTGACGTTGTGAAGAGAGGACGTCACAGTGAAACTCTGTGTGTAGCAGAGTCTGTTCAGATGCACCAGGTGAAGCACAGAGGTGAACACCATGTTTCAGGTACAGACACAGTCAGAGAGATGCTTCATGTGTAGCAGGACCTCCTCATACAGACAGTGTGAACGTGGGAGATCAGCCTGGTGAACAACGTGTCAGAGCGTCCTGCAGCCAGGCTTCTATTAAATACGGCAGATACAGAAACCAGCAGTGTACCTGTAACTCTCTCACCTTTCTAGCATTCCTTCATGAGAGTGAAAACATCACCAGCACAGACCTTGACTGTGTTTTGGATAAAGGTACGTGTTGTATAAACAGGTAAGACAGATGTTTCCTCAGCACGCTCACCTCACCACTGATGAGCTCCCAGATTTAGTCCCAGCGCGCAGACACGTGGTTCATGCTGACAAAACACTACTTTCCGGTACGGCACATTAGGAGATCCTTTACCTGGAGCTGTGGACAGTTTTCTGGACCTGGAGGCTGGACTGAGCTGTCTGCTGTCAGATGTGCAGTATGCCTTGCTGTTGATGACAGGGTTGTGTATGGCAGTGTTCAGAACCAGATCAGGCAGGCACGGTTTCTTTGAGCCACACCCCAGAGGAGAGGATGGTTTGCCGTCACTGTTTGCTGGTAAAGCTGTCATGGTGACATTCACACGTCTCAGTGACATGATTGACAGGATCAAAATGTGTCACAAGAGCTTTGGTACACAGTCCACCTGTAACTATGAGCTGAAGCCTGTGGAGTTTGACAGTGAGAACACAGCCAATCAGAGTGAAGCCATCCAGACACTCAGACTACAACTCCCAGTCCTGTTGTGGTTGATGCTCCAAAGACAAACACTGTGGTCACTGACCTCTCTGATGACATGTTACATGAAGCATGTACTGATATGGAAACTGAACCACAACCATTGAGCCAGTTCAGCTTTAATTCTGTCACAGCACATGATGCTCCTCACAAAGAATCACTCTCAACTGTTCCACTGATAAAACCTGCTGCCAGTGATCTGTCTGATAAAGTGTCACATGACCTCTCCTCTAACTGGTCAAACTTGGTAAAAATGAAAGGAGAACATTTCAGAGGAGACTAATGATCTCAGGGAAAGCACCAAAAAGAAAAGAAAAGAGAAGGAAAAGTATTCTTCTAATGAATCATATAGAGCCAAAAAGAAATCTTATTCAAGCAACAATACTGTAATGAAGGATTCAGACAAGAGAAACAGCAGTACATCACCAACCGCTATCACAGCAATTCCAACTTCAGACAGAAAAAAAACAGTATTTCACCAAAACATACAAAGAAATTTAAACTTCAGGCTGAAAAAAATCTGTACTAAATCTGTACTAAAAAATTCAGAGAAGATGACAG
>NW_026117326.1:0-18062 GCF_001640805.2 Lates calcarifer | reverse complement strand
AATGTTAACAAGAAGACCCACAGAGAACCTGATGTCTAGGAATTTGTGAAGCCCAATATTCTGACAATCTTCCCAGGCTAGTTTTTTGTTCATGGGTCATGTAGGGGCCCCAAACCATAGTGGTTCAATTTAGTGTCCCATACAGGTCATCCAATGCTACTTTGTAGCCAAAATTTAATTAAAATCCTCTTAAATAGTTATAATGTGATCGGGAACAGCAGTGACCATCTGCCCACTGGCTGAGACCTGAGAAGCTGAACAAGCCATTGACCAGTCTCTGCACCATATGACTAACAGACTTTGCAAGTATATGACCGAGGCCTGTTAGCCTGTAAATTTAGCTTTTGTAAAAGCTAACATATACGGTAGCCCTAGGACACATGACTTGTATATCTACCACATCAGGACGTGTCCAAAAGTCTTCATGCAGTGGTCTGACATTATCTAATTATAACTGGATTAATTGAGCAAACCTAATGATAATAACAACAACAAAAAAAAAAGCTTTGTAGTTATATTGCATTAATATAACATGAGGGTTCAATAGACAGTAGTCAACTACTCTTGATAAAAAGAAACACCAGGGGGGAGACAGATCCACTTTTATAGGACAGTATTTCTTTTACTGTCTGTCTCCCGACGCCAAAAGAAAGGATCTAATGCTAGATTCTCCCCATGGTAGTAAGATACACAGTTTTGACTAATCTTTTAAAAATATTAATCAATATAATGAAGCGTTGTAATCAATGTATTGAATAAAATGAATGGAAAATCATATGAAATTGTGATTAAGCAATGACAGGATTGTGACATGACTGGAAAGTACCAGATGGCCTGTTTGGTCTTAGCAAAAAGAGAAGTTGGTAAAGCACTGTGAAGAATGGTATGAGGGTCATGATTTGTGATTTAAACAGTGATTGTAATGCAAAGAGTAAACGATGAAGAATGATTGTACTAATGGTATTATTGAATATGATGATTAATTATGTTAATGGTAGCTAAGAATATGCGGTCACTATTGGTAAAGAGTTGAAGCCAGAAAGGATTGCGACATAACGGACAGCACCGGATTTGAGAGATTGCGACAGGGTTGCCGGAGCTGCCATTGTCAAAAGTGGTTTGGTAAAGGAAGTCAGAGGGGGAGGGTTGGGGAGCTGGCCAATACCAGATAAAAGGTGAGGTACCAGGCAAATTATTCGGACTCTTCGTTGACCATCGGTGGATCATCACCTAAGGAAGACCCCTCCTCGGCCGTCATCAAGGGGGCTGGAAGCAGCGAACTCTTCTTCAATTAGAACGAAGGAATCTGGGAGATTATCACTGTTAAGAAGACTCAAGGCAAGAGGAGTTTCACAAAGGATTATTAATTTCCCCACTGCAGTGAAGGAATTGTTCTCTGACGATTTAACAAGCCAGGCCCAGAAAAAGGAACTGTGAGTTGGGAAAAGGTCAGCTAAGGCCAAGCTGCCAATCCCTCCAGCTCTCTCACCAAAATATGCACCCATCTCAGTGACCAGCTTCAGCATTCATTCAGGAATCAGTGAGTTACTCATTCCAGAACTATACTGATTGGGAGATAATTATACAATTTTTACTTTTTATATGATTATGCTGTATGCTTTGCCCTTGCCAGAACAATATTCAATAAAATTCATAAACTGTATCTAAGGATAAGTCGTGGACAGTTGTTCTGTTCCTCTCAGAAGGGTAAAATACTAGGTCAGAGTGTGTAATGCATCATAAGGTTCTTAAAGGTTATTTCAGCCTCACTGATTAACAGACCCTTGGGGCTTACAGGGCCACTAAATAATTTCCTAGCACCATACCAAGTGCAAAGATCTTTAAGAGGAGAGCTGTCGTGAACAGGTGTGACTGGTGATCATATCCGACCCACAGGGCTACTCGGTCGGTGTGACATTAGTGGTAGTAGGGTAGGCATCTGGAAGTAGACAGTTAGTAGCTAGGCGAATCTCGCCACCAGCTTATAAAGCCGCAGAAACTGTAGGTTGGGTGTAAACACTACAGCTGTGAGTTCGAACCCTTTAAACAGAGAGCTGGTCCAGACCTCCCGTACCGGGGTACATCTGGCGATCTAACAGGCTTCATGTGTTAAGTTTCCTGTCTATCAGCTCTCATGTGACTACACTATCCACTCAGAATCAACTGATGTAAATGCATGTGAACCAATTTCAATATTATTGTAACTGTTTTAAAGATGCTTCTGGAAATATTTAATATGTTAATGCTGAATGTAAAACACCAGTATATAAATAGGCAGTTATAAATGTACATGTAAAATAACAACATTTTATAAATCAAAAGAGTTAACTTGAACTGAAACACATGAATTATCGTAACCTTGAAGTTATAGTATAGTATGTTAATGTAAAGATAGAACATTGATTTTTGGTACACATCATCTTTAAGGTGTCTAGTATTGATATATTGCAATTATTCAACTTTGTTCAGTGTGGTCACAGAGGGAGTGAACATGTTGATGGCAACAATAGTAACCGGTGGGATAACAGTGTATCTAGGTGTACATATACTTTACACAGACATGGTTTTAGTCTACCTTTTTATTCTGTCTACTCTGTTCTGTCTGTGAGTTTGACTTTGACTTAAGTTCTGGATATGTTGAATCTAGGTGACCACCAGACACAGGGTACACCCACTGACATTCTGAGCCTTTACTCGTACTTAGTTGAAGCACCTTTGTCAGCGTTTACAGTTTTGAGTCATCTTTGAGGTGTGCTGCACACCTGGATTTGGCGTTCTTGATTGATTGCTCAGTAGGCTACCTCTAGGAAGAGTCCTGGTTGTTTAAATTTCTGCCATGTAATTATTATGGAGGCCATTGTACTCTTGGGAACACTCAATGCAGCAGCATGTTTTTGGTAGTCTCACCCAGATCTGTGCCTATAGACACAATCCTTTCTATTACTAATGACACATGATTTGGATATTTTCATGTCTGGGAAAAATTCAGGATTAAATGGGTTAATATGATAATGATAGAATTAGTGAAAGTAGTGGGGGAGAGAAGAGGGTGTGACAACTTGTGAATATATAGAGGTCTGAGCTACTATTATCTTCAAACAGGGGCAGTTATTGTGCAAACCTCAGCAATTCAGTTCTGTGCATAGTAATAAAAATAACAACAATAACAAGCAAAACATTTTAACAGCTGTCAATCAGATAAGATGATGCCACTTTCACTACTTTGGAAAATATTTTTCTTGGGCAAAAAAGTAGCAGTTTGTCTAATTTTAGTGGTTAAGTTTGTATTTGTGTAAATCATCATGTTATTTTTTTTCATCTCTTCCATTTGAGCACAGAGACCAGAGGAGGCTGAAGCACAGAAAAATCCTGTGCCAGCCAAGTCTCGTCGCCCAGAAGAAGGCCCAGCAATAAACAGCTGGGCATCAGTGTCCTATTTGTGGACTTAGATATGTGGATATAATGCAGCATCTCAAAGTCACAGAGAAGGTGAAAAACAAAGAAGAGCTCAGTCTTTTGAGCAAGTTGGCTCACAGAGTAAGTATTTTGGAACTATTACCATTCACACACACACACACACACACACACACACACAGAATGGGGACTTAAAACCTAATATTACAATGGTAAATCCATAATGAATGAATACAGGGACTTTTACCACATTTTGCTGTTTAGTAAGGCAATGTCCTATTCTCTGGATAATATGCCTTTTGTCATTGGTGTCATTTCTCCAGCTTTAGGGCAAACCTGGACTGTCCAGTTCGCTTATGCGACTCTAAACATATCAACAGACTTGACAAAGGTCCGTGGATTGAAGGTACGTATTCGACTGCTGTATTTATATTGATTTGCTGGTCATTCTGAACCAGAGAAGCAGTGAGTGGGTGCCACTGTCTCTTCTCTCTCACAGCTGGTTGTCTATACGAATGGCTAAGGAGAGACCTTCAAAATCAGAGCGCTCTGGATATGAGAGTAGTTCATCCTTTATGGTGTCACTTAACCCTTGACAAAAAACAGCTTGCAGAGGTTCATTATTCTGGCTACTCTCAATGGACAGAGTACAAAATTCAACAGAATAATCTGCAACACTGCGCATACCTTGGCGAAGGGAGAGTAACCTCTTGGAGGCATCCTGGCCATGAACAGGATGGTCGAAAACCCTCGTCATCTCAGTGGTAAAGGCAGTGTAGGTAGCTGTGACTGGAGACTGTTTCTCCCACGGCGCTGTAGCCCAGGCCAAGGCGTTTCCATGAAGAAGCCCAATCAGATAAGCAATTCTCAACTGCTCCGTAGAGTATGTATGAGGCTGTTGAGTGAACACAAGATCACACTGCAAAAGGAAAGAACAACATAATCAAAGTCACCTTCAAATCGGTCGGGGGAAGGAACCCATGGCTCCTTAATGGGTACAGGAGTTGGTGCTGCTGGGGTGGGAGCTGGTGGCTGAACCTCAGGACTCGGGCTGATTAATTTGGTCCCGAATCTCCATGACTTTGGTTGTGAGATGTCTGAGGCCCTCCATAACCTCCCTCAGTGCCTGGGCGTGCTGGCCAAGCAAGATTCCATGGTGGGAGACAGCCTGGTGGACAGGGTCAGTGTCTGCAGGATTCTGCATGGCCGGATCGTACTGTCACATCTGAGCAAGGAACCTCAAAAAGCCCATTAAGAACCCATGGCTCTTTAATGGGTACAGGAGTTGGTGCTGCTGGGGTGGGAGCTGGTGGCTGAACCTCAGGACTCGGGCTGATTAATTTGGTCCCGAATCTCCATGACTTTGGTTGTGAGATCTCTGAGGCCCTCCATAACCTCCCTCAGTGCCTGGGCGTGCTGGCCAAGCAAGATTCCATGGTGGGAGACAGCCTGGTGGACAGGGTCAGTGTCTGCAGGATTCTGCATGGCCAGATCGTACTGTCACGTCTGAGCAAGGAACCTCAAAAAGCAGAACAGCAGGACTGCAGGAAAAATTAAAGGAACTTGTGATGGAGCAGGACTGGGGGTGTGCAACCCCCTGCTTGCAGGCAGGCAGGCAAGCAGGAACTGAACAGAAGAAACAGGTCAGGTAATGATCTGATTGGCACTACTGCTAATGCAGATTCTTGAGCTAAGATGAGCCAAACTTCTCTCTACACAAACCGTGCGCATGGAATGACAATCCGGCAGGGACTGAAGGCAGGAGCAGGGATTAAGCGAACCTGAGTGATGAGCTGATGGAACCCAGATGAGCTTGATTGCAGCAGCAAGGCAGGTGTGGAGTGGCAAACAGGCAGACCCAGCAGACAGACAGACAGACACTGACAGACAGGTCAAATAGCTGACCTCGTGACAGACAGTATATTTCTCAGCTGTTACAGTAATACTTACCATTTGTGTCTGCAACTTGCAAACAAATGTTTTCAGCCTGTGGAAGCTCCAAGCTCCAACACTCCAACCCACCAACCAACCTCATCATCAAGTATGCAGATGATACCACAGTGGTTGGGCTCATCTCTGATGGGGATGAGACGGTATACAGGGCTGAGGTAGAGAAACTGTCCCTCTGGTGCTCAGGTAACAACCTGACACTGAACGTCCAGAAACTAAAGAACTCATTATGGACTTCAGAAAGGACAGACAAGACCATACCCCCCTCCTCATAAATGGAGAACGTGTGGAAACTGTGACCACCTTCAGGTTCCTGGGTACCCACATCTCAGCCAATCTCTCCTGGACTCACAACACCAAGGCCCTTGTGAAGAAGGCTCAGCAGCGGATGCATTTCCTGCGTGTCCTCAGGAAAAACAATCTGGACAAGAAGCTGCTGCTGGCCTTCTACCACTCCTCTGTGGAGAGTGTACTAACATCTCCACCTCCACAGCTGAGGACAGGAAGGCTGTGCAGAGGGTCATCAACACTGCCCAGAAAATCATTGGCTGCCCTCTGCCCTCCCTGGATGACATATCCAGAACCTGCTGCCTCAGGAAAACCAGGGCCATCACAGGAGACCCCTCACACCCGCTCACCACCTTTGACCTGTTGCCCTCAGGACGGTGCTTCAGGTCAATCAAGTCCCACACCACCAGACTTACCAACAGCTTCTTCCCCTGGGCCATTCGGACCATAAACAAACACTGACCATACCCCCACCTCACCTCACCAACACACACCTCACACACACACACACACACACACAGAGCCAAGGACACTATCCATCACCCGCACCTTAAAGTGTCCTAGACTCTTTGCACAATCGTGTGCTGTTGTGTGTGTGTAGATTCTATTTAAAAGTGACATTGTAAATTTTTGTAATTTTGTAATTCTTGTATTTTTTGTAATCTCTTGTATTATATTGTATACATCTTGTATATTGTGTACATTTTCGTATTTCTATTTGTATTTAAATCTCTTCTATAGTGCATAGTCTGTGTCTCTTCGTGGAGCACCCACAATTTCATTGTACTTAACTGTACAATGACAATAAAGCCTATTCTATTCTATTCTATTCTATTTCCACCCATATAAGAAAAAAACTGCTCACATTAAGTCAAAGAGATAGTAAGTCATAATCATGAGATGATATGTTGAAATTGAGATAATAATTTGGAAAAGTCTGCATGCACTCCAGTGGCGCACCTAGCTGTCCTCGCCATGCCAACAATATGTTATCCTAAATAAGGTAACCATGAAACTGACCAGATGTTTCCAGTTGCTGTTCAATGAAGATTGCCACTTCAGCCACATCATTTTTATTCTGTCTACACAAGAGCTGCTTCTCTTTTCAAGGGTGTGTTTGCTCCATATAATCCAGTATGAATCAGCAAGCAAATTAAGTATTTCATCTGTTGTAAAGCCCTTTTTAAATAGTCTTCAATGTGCTCACAATCCATTTCGTTGTCAAGTTGAATAGGAGAGCTCATGCCAAAGAACTGCTACTTTGAGTGTTGTGTGAAAATATGTTATAAGTTTGACATTAACCCATAATTTATCTCATAATTATGACTTTTGAATTTCAATTTATGACATAATTTCAATTTATTATGTCATAATTACATTTTTTTATCTCATCAACTTCTCATAATTTCAACACTATCTCATAATTTTGATTTATCTCATAATCATGACTTTTTATCTCATAACTCCATCTAATTATTTAATAATGTCAAAATCTCGAGATAATAAATTGAAATTATGACATAATGTCGAAATTATGAGATAAAAAAATATTATGGGATAATGTCGAAATTATGAAATAATAAGATGGAGTTATGAGATAAAAAGTCATGATTATGAGATAAATCAAAATTATGAGATAGTGTTGAAATTATGAGAAGTTGAAATTATGAGATAATGTTGAATTTCGACATTATCCCGTAATCAATTTTTTTTTAATCTCACAATTTCGACATTATGTCATAATTTCAATTTATTATCTCGAGATTTTGACATTATCTCATAATTATGATTTATCTCATAATTCGGATTTATCTCACAATTATGACTTTTTATCTCATAATTGCGATTTATCATCACAATTTCAATTCATGTCATAATTTCAATTCATGTCATAATTTCAATTTATGTCATAATTATGACTTCTGATCTCATAATTCCATCTTATTCTCTTGTCATTTTGACATTATAATTATGATGTTTTTAATCTTCCAATTTCAACATTATCTCATAATTTAAGTTTTATTCTCGTAATTTCGACATTGTCTCATAATTTTCACTTATCTCATAATTCCAACTTATTATCTTGTAATTTTCAACATTATATCTTAATGGTAATTTTTTAATCTTGCAATTTCAACATTATCATAATTTCAATTTATTATCTTGTAATTTTGACATTATCTCATAATTATGATTTTTGTTATCCCACAATTTCGACACTATCATAATTTATTATTATCTCGTAATTTTGACACTGTCTCATAATTTTGACTTATCTCATAATTCAGACTTATTATCTCACAATTATGACTTTTATCTCATAATTTTGACTATTTACCTCATGATTTTGACTAGACACAGGCATTTTTTTTCTTATACTGGCGGGAAATGTGCTTCCATATCAGCCTGAGGTGCTCTGGTATGGTGAGAAAGCTGCCAGTCAGAGGTAGTTCTAATCGTGCCTGTTGTCTTTCGGTGTTCTGTGTAGAAAAGGTAACAGAAAGGTTTGTGTCATCAGAGTTTTTACCTCCTATCCTCTTGTCCCTCTCTGAAGAACTCTGGGCCATGTCCTTCTTCAATAGGTCCTCTGGGATGTCCTCTGCTTCACAAATGGACTTTAAGTTACAGGACAGTCAGTTTTTGTGGGCTGCCTTCATGCACTGCCTCTGATGGAGTATAGTCATCACCAGTGCTTTCAGTGCAGCTTGTACAGGCCTCTGATCCCTCAGATACTTTGGAGAACCATTCAAAATATTCTCTGGTAAGCTGAAAATGAAATATACAGGAGGCTTATAGTTAAAAAAGACATGAACCAAGTGTGAAAATCTTAAATCTCTGGGTCTCTAAGACCCTCTTAGAACCTTGGCAACCTAACATGACAATGAACCCTGTGTGTTAGACAGGGTTAGAGTTGTGTGGTTTTGCAAGAGCTACAAGGTTAATAGGGAGACGTGGTGGTTAATTCCACTGACTGTTTTATTTACAGTTGGATTCATTTTAAATTAATGCTACCTTGTTATGTTTCAGAATGCATATTTGCAAGTATACTGTCAGTACTGTCAGAGAGATATAAAGATAGATATAGATATAGATAGATACAGATAGATTGGCAGTAGAGAGAGACATGGGGGAAGGAGCAATCTCACTGTAGCTGCAGTGAATTCTAATCACCTGGGAGGACACCTGCATTGCAACTGGCCAGTAACAATAACAGGATGGAATATTCTATTAAACTATGTCATATGAAATGAGCTAAAAACGAATAACTATTAAACATGTAAATTGCAACCATGTCTTTGCTGATGTAAGTTGCAACATTATCTTCTTCCATCATTGTTGCTGCAGGCAAAAGCCTCTTGCATCATCTGAGTCTGGGTTTTTTTGAGCACTTTACTTTTGTGGAACTAATCTATGGATTCTCTCCATACTGTTTGACTGACTGATACTATTTGACTATTACTTAAGTGGTAAAAGAGGCTAATGTGTACAAGAATAGTGTAATGTGATTATGATATCACAACTGAAAATCAGATGGCCAAATAATGAGCCAGCATTATTACCTGTGTTTGGTATTTTTCGTATTCCGTGCGTCTGAACAAGCAATTAAAATGCGTGTCCTCATTCCTGTGAGTCGGCCACTCTGTCTGCAGGACATCAAAGACAAAAAAGTGAATCTACCTGATGTAACATTTGACCATCAAATACATTATTTTCACAATTTTGATGAAGAGCCACACCACACTTAACATTGTTATAGACTAGCAAATAAGATTTTTGTTAAAAGACTGTGATAATGATGAATAGCTGACTTAAATCAAATTCATGAAATTCTCAATAAGGCCTAACAATAAGACTGGGAATAGTAATTCATTGTTCCTTACTTAAGACATTTACATTCACTTCAACTATTACAGTAACTGAACATTAGATGCAGAGAGAGCTGTAGCAGGTTTAAACACCCTCCTGATGCTGGCACTCCTTTCACAACCCTGAATATTAGCATAACTTTCAGCCTTCTGCCTGAGTCCAGCCCAATACATGTGAGTGGCAGATAAATCAAGCAAATATATGTGTCAAAAAGGCAGTCTACTGCCTAAAAATGCTGTAATGGCATCTAAAAATCAAAGTTTGTTGACAATATTGTTCAACACTCTACAGTGACAAAGTAACATTAGCATTAGTGAACCACGCAGTGCTAATAACCATGTCATATCGAATCATGAAAAAACGACTGAGGTGGCTGCAAAAACATGGTGCTAACAAAGTTATTAATTAAAATCAGTTCGTTTTATGTACTTTCTTGGTTTCCATCACTTCTACTCCAGCGGTCATCCTCACTCATCCAGCTCCGGTCGTCTTCTCCTCCGTGCTGTTGCTAAAGACAGAGTTGGGGGATGGGGATGGTAGTCATGGGGACCACTGGAGTCTGGAAAGGTGTGTCCCTCCCCTCACCTCTGACCGCGAGGCAGCGTGGCTAATTGAACAACGTCAACGTTTGGAATATATTTTCAGTGTTTTTTGGTGGTGATTAATGGTTTTGTCTTAATTTAAGAGTAGTTAACACAGACCGGTCAAATTTGACCGGGAACACTAAAGTAAGGGGCGGGGGGTGAACACAACAGGAGGGTTAATGGTCTCCAGGATTGGACATCATGTTACTTAGGCCTCAAAGGCCTTGCTTAGATTTATGGAGGCAAAATCTGATTCCTCTCTGAAGAAGGATGTGGAGGAACTATCCAGATCTTGTAGAGATCCATCTGGAGGACAACCACCATATTCCACACCAGCGATGGTGAAAGGCCATGTGACCAGAATGAGAGTGTGCAGCCCTTGGAGAAGATCCAGGCTGTAGACCAGAAAGTGGAACTTTGCAGAACCTCCCTAGAAACAGATCCAAACGAGCCATTGGCTCAGTGTTGTATATGTAATGAATACATCAAACAGTGCAGACAAAAGATGATGCCAGCAAGGTCACAAAACAGAGCCAAAACAACAGGGCCAGAGCACTGTACTTAATGTACATATTAAAGACATGGGCTGCAAATAGTCAAACGTTTTCCATCGAGGTCAAGGAAAGATGTGAGGCAGGACTGATAAGGAATTAGGAAAAGAGAACCACAGTATTTAGAGAATCCGACTGCACTTACACTAGGCTTTTTTTTTAAACAACTTTATTTATAACACATGGAAGACGCAGAGTGACTAACTCAGTGCTGTCAGCCACAATTCAATAAGGTTTCTCTCCAATACTAGTAATATAATAACATGAAAGTTGAGCCATTAAAATAACGATAAAAAGGAATTGTGTGACGGGTCCTGAGTAAATTATATTCAGACAGAAATGTATAGTTTCCTGTTATGGGCACTTTGACCCTTTTTATACATTTGTTAACTAAAGAAAATAAATATTTTTTAGAGGGGGAAGGATTTTCAGAAGTTTTGGATCGTGTCACAAATGTTGTGTTTACATGTTTGTGGATCTGGGCAAAGTAACTACGATGGGGCGTTGCCTTAAACACTGCTGCTGGAAGGAATTGTGGGACAGCATTCTCTCCTTTCCTTTAGTGAAGGAAGGTCCAGTGTGTCCTATGCTAAAGGAGATGAGTTAGGAAGCAGGCTCCTTTCCTTAACATTTAGAGTGAACTAGACATTTAGAATATGCTCAAAGACAGCACACCTAACCATTGTCAGTTGAAAAAATAACTCATCACTATCATATCACTCTGCCTGTAACTTATTTACTGAGACTGTGTGGTTATCTATTGTAACCCCCTTCAAAAGCCAGTGTTGTCACAGAACAAAAAAAACAAGTGATACGTAAGGACTTCATATTATATTATTTGTTTATTTTAACAGCCTATTGCATAGGTTTTTGATTTCACTAATTTGTTTTTGTTGCTCTCAAATCTTTTCCTACATAGGCTGAATATCCATTTGTAAGCCTACACTGGAATCATCTTTTAATCAACAAATCTGTGATAACCCTGATCTTAAAACAAAAAACAGAAAAAAACAGAATGGTTGATTAGTAAAAGCCTCTAAAAATGTCTTGAAAAAATGTCTTGAAATGATATTCCTGTTCAGCTTTGACCTCACTGGACGCATCTCTCCTCTCTCTCAGCTGGCATGGTGAGTCTGTGACAGTGTGTACACAGCAACATCTAGGTTGGACCGCAGCGCAAGCCCGTTGGTCCGAAGAATAAAAATCAAGAACCATGAAGAACCGTTTTGTATCTCACACAAACAGTGAGCTCTGTGAATAAAGGCAAAGTAGCTGTAAATGCATCTCAAGGTGAAGCGTGTGGCATAGCTCGTAGGCCGCCATCACATCCAAGCTACATTAATGTGTCTTTTCCTGGAGGCTTTTCTGCCTGCCAAAGTGGAGATCATCAAGTGTCAAAGTGACTGATCCTGGCTTAATGTGCAGTCTCTTGCTGCCATCTAGTGGCCGTGGCATGAAAACACATTTCAACTTCCTCCTCTCACAAATGACTGCTCTGAAGACATCAGCAAGATATGACTGCCAGTGCTTTTGCATAGGTCATGTAAACAAGATGTTTTCTTTATCATTTATGCAGAGTATTATTATTGCCCTTGAATATTTAAACAATGTTGAATGACAGTAGCCACAGTTATAATCATGATTACTGTAACAGTCAATAACACAATCCAAACTATGTTTTTAAGACCAGTTTTTATTTTTTAAATTCTCAGAGACTTGGTGAGAGAGTCTGACTGGAGATCTCTGGTTTATGGACTGTGAATCTCAAGTGAAACTCTGGTAACAGCAAACCTGATCTTGCTTCATTGTGACTCTGAGAGGTTCTCTGCTCTCACTCTGTCTGTGCTGTCTCTCTCCCCAAACATCATTTGATCGTTGCATTTGGCAATAATCATTTATAGATTAATATATTTATCAAGTTTGGCATAAACAGTGAAAAATCTGTAATTGGACAAAACCTGATCTGATTACTAATTGAAACTTAAGGAGATCCATATTTTTCACAGAACTGATTTGGACATTAAGTTTAAAACATCATTCATTCCAAAGGCTAAAAACAATTTGTTTGAGATAAAATATATGTGTGTGTGTGCATTTATATATATATCTATATATCTTGTTATATGTAGATACAAAATTTGGCGTATTGTATAAAGATCAACTAAAAAAATTGAAAAATTACTGTTGGGATACAGAGCTTTCTTTATTATATTTGAAATAAAAAATGATAGCAGAAGAGCACTGTATGTAGACCTCAGTCTGTTCCTGTCTACTCATTTTGGCCTGCTGCTCAGAGGTTTGTACTCAGGTTTGTGTTGAGTGTTTGTTGATGTTTAACCTGTTGACATTGAAATAAAAAGGAGGATCTGGATTTATTTGGAGTGGCTGCTGGTCCTGGTCTACAGACTCAGTTCCTGACTGTGACTGAATCAACACGTGGCTGAATCCTGTTACCAGAGGCACTCGTCTCACACCACACTACCACACCTGTGTTATTGATTCTGAATATTAACTGTCACATATAAGATAGCTAACTTTCAGTCAAAGCATTCAATTATTTTCTGATTTGTTACTGAATAGCCTCATTGAAAGTCATAGTTTGATCTAAGACGCTGTTAAACATTTATAGTCAGTCTCTACAGAAAGCCTTGAAACACAATCCCTAATAGCACTGTTAGTGTCTGGTTTGTGTAAATATATATACAAGAGTGATAACTGTGGTTTTGGAGAACAACAACGATGCCAAGGAAGAGTAAAAGGTCTCAGGCTACAAAGCTACAGTGGCAGCAGCAGAGGGAGTCTCAGTGTGCAGCACCATGTGAACAAGCAGAAGGTCCTGGTCCTCAGAGCAGAGACTTGGTGAGAGAGTCTGTGGTGTCTCCTGCTGAAGCTGTAAACCAGGCAGGTCAACGTGATGCAGTGTGTGTACCACAGGTATCGTACGCTGACGTTGTGAAGAGAGGACGTCACAGTGAAACTCTGTGTGTAGCAGAGTCTGTTCAGATGCACCAGGTGAAGCACAGAGGTGAACACCATGTTTCAGGTACAGACACAGCGTCAGAGAGATGCTTCATGTGTAGCAGGACCTCCTCATACAGACAGTGTGAACGTGGGAGATCAGCCTGGTGAACAACGTGTCAGAGCGTCCTGCAGCCAGGCTTCTATTAAATACGGCAGATACAGAAACCAGCAGTGTACCTGTAACTCTCTCACCTTTCTAGCATTCCTTCATGAGAGTGAAAACATCACCAGCACAGACCTTGACTGTGTTTTGGATAAAGGTAACGTGTTGTATAAACAGGTAAGACAGATGTTTCCTCAGCACGCTCACCTCACCACTGATGAGCTCCCAGATTTAGTCCCAGCGCGCAGACACGTGGTTCATGCTGACAAAACACTACTTTCCCGTACGCACATTAGGAGATCCTTTACCTGGAGCTGTGGACAGTTTTCTGGACCTGGAGGCTGGACTGAGCTGTCTGCTGTCAGATGTGCAGTATGCCTTGCTGTTGATGACAGGGTTGTGTATGGCAGTGTTCAGAACCAGATCAGGCAGGTACGGTTTCTTTGAGCCACACCCCAGAGGAGAGGATGGTTTGCCGTCACTGTTTGCTGGTAAAGCTGTCATGGTGACATTCACACGTCTCAGTGACATGATTGACAGGATCAAAATGTGTCACAAGAGCTTTGGTACACAGTCCACCTGTAACTATGAGCTGAAGCCTGTGGAGTTTGACAGTGAGAACACAGCCAATCAGAGTGAAGCCATCCCAGACACTCAGACTACAACTCCCAGTCCTGTTGTGGTTGATGCTCCAAAAGACAAACACTGTGGTCACTGACCTCTCTGATGACATGTTACATGAAGCATGTACTGATATGGAAACTGAACCACAACCATTGAGCCAGTTCAGCTTTAATTCTGTCACAGCACATGATGCTCCTCACAAAGAATCACTCTCAACTGTTCCACTGATAAAACCTGCTGCCAGTGATCTGTCTGATAAAGTGTCACATGACCTCTCCTCTAAACTGGTCAAACTTGGTAAAAATGAAAGGAGAACATTTCAGAGGAGACTAATGATCTCAGGGAAAGCACCAAAAAGAAAAGAAAAGAGAAGGAAAAGTATTCTTCTAATGAATCATATAGAGCCAAAAAGAAATCTTATTCAAGCAACAAATACTGTAATGAAGGATTCAGACAAGAGAAACAGCAGTACATCACCAACCGCTATCACAGCAATTCCAACTTCAGACAGAAACAAAAACAGTATTTCACCAAAACATACAAAGAAAATTTAAACTTCAGGCTGAAAAAAATCTGTACTAAATCTGTACTAAAAAATTCAGAGAAGATGACAGTTTTCATCAGAGAAAATCAATAAATAATAAGAAAATCAATACTTCACCAAAAGATACAGGGAAAATGCAGAATTCAGGCAGAGGCAGCGATCTTATGTCACTCAGCGTCACGCACATGATCAGTCGTTCAAGATAAGACACAGACAACTCATGAAACAAATCATGCGAGACAGTTATATCAACAATCTTACATTTAAAATTCTGCACAACATGAGATGTGCCATGAAGATAAAGACGAAATACAGACGGATAAACAGACAAACCCCAGAAAGTGACCACAGTTTGATCAAAGAGGCCATATCTGTTTTCAGATCACATATAAATGCCGGCCCCACTTACATCTGCACTGTCTGTCATAAAGCTTCATTTGAGAACCAGGTGAAACTCAGATTATGTCAAAAATGCAGAAGTGGCTGCTGAATGTCTGACAGGAAAATATGTTCATGTTTGTGATGGCTGCAGAAATGAACAGTGTAAAGTTCCTGATGAGAGAAAGGATGAATGGATCTGTCACACCTGTCATGATCATCTTAAAAAGGATCCCTGCCCTCTCTGGCTGTAGCCAACAACATGGAGCTGGTTGATATTCCACCTGAGCTGTGTGACCTGAACATTTTGGAGAGACATCTGATCGCCAAGTGTTTTCCATTTGCTAAGATCATCCCACTTCCCAAAGGCAGACAGAGAGCAATACGTGGTAATGTGGTGTGTGTCCCATCTGAGGTGCAGGAAACAGTTGAAGCATTACCCAGACTGAGAAGTGAGTCTCAAGTCCTGAGAGTCAAACTGAAGAGACGACTGTGTTACAGAGGTCATCAGCTGTTCCAGACTGTCACCTGGTCTAAACTGCTACAGGCCCTGAATAAACTGAAACACATTCACCCACAGTATGAGGACATAAGTATCAGAGATGAGGCTGAGCTGTGTGTCCCTGATGATGGATGATGATGATGATGATGATGATGAGGATGATCTGATGGAAACTGACAGGTTGGACAATGATGCACTTCATGAGGCAGAACATGAGCCTGATAATGAGCAGGATGTTGACATGTTGTCCTGTGTAAAAACCACTCAAAGACATGTTTCAGAAGTCTGGGCTCTGGATGCAGATTTGGATTTCCCAAACCACCATGCAGAAAGACAATGATCATTAGACCTGATGATGATGATGATGATGATGATGATGATGATGCTGCACTGGACCTGCTAACAGCAAAGACTAAGCTCAGACCACTCAACCAGCTGCTGAATGAACCTGAAAGTGCCTCCTGAGTTTGGAGCAGCTCCTGGCTCGATGTCAGTTAACAGTCGAGGAGTATCACCAGTGTGTGCGGAAGATAAACAAATCCTGTGCTGTGATACCCTTATATTGTGTTCAGGTCAAATTGACCTGTTTTCAAGTTTAGGTATGTAAAAAGTACCGTTTGCTTTTGTACTGGAACGAGGCTTCATCTAATCCTCAGACAACTATTTTAACGCAACAAAATTAATTTTCACCATTTTAGTAAATTCTAAAGGTCTCAAAAAAAAGTGACATTTGGTGTTACAGGTCAAATACGACCCGGCAGAGAATACTGGCTGTTGTATGCATCACTTAAAAGCTGTGGGTTGCTCTGTGGATCAAATATGGCTCAATGTGACCAACACACAACACACACACACACACACACACACACACACACAATATTGTCTCTCAAAGTTCAATTTATGGTTCACACACAACACATTGTTTTTCAATGTTTAGTTTATTGTTCATACACACACCTGCCTGACACCATATTGTTTTTCAATGTTCAGTTTATGGTTCACACAGACACACACCTGCCCTATACACACACATGTTGTTTTTTAATGTTCAGTTTATGGTTTCATTTCACTTTTTCACAAAAATTGACTTTTTTCTTTTATCCTACCATAAATCTATACGGGTCGGTTTTGACCTGTAACACACAGATGTCACTATTGTTAATCAGTTTAAATAAATAAAAAATCAGATTTTTTTTGGGTAGGTGTACTCTAATATTAGTTCATAAGACATGGATAATATAATTACTCATTTTATCACTACAGGAAATATAATTAGTGAATTTAAACAGTTTTTGTAATTGAAAACGAGTGGTATATTGTAAGATAAAAGGTCTGTGGAGCCAAAAAAAAAAAATTAAAACAGTGTTTCCATGGATATGAATACATACTAAGTTAGCTATGAGGTGAAAACAATATTGGATGATAACTAGTGTTTTTAAGTATTTTCAGGCTGAGTTAAATCACGGGTCAAATGACCCGCTAACACTAAAGATGGGCAACTTACAAGGGATACTGAAACGTGACCCAAAGGACTGCTGGGTAAATGGATATAATCCACATCTACTTGAGGCCTGGGATGCTAATATTGATGTCAGTTACATTCTCAATGCATATTCATGCATCATGTACCTCACCAGCTACATAACAAAGCAAGAGTCTAAACTGTCTGAGTACCTCAAAACAGTCATTGAGAACTCAAACAGGGACCATGTCAATGAATGTGATGAGATGAGAGAGGTCATGCAGGCTTATTCCAAAAGAGAGAGATCAGTGCTCAGGAGTGTGTGAGCCGTGCCTGTGGCCTTCACATGAAACAGTGTTCACGTGCTGTGGTGTTCATACAACAGATGACAACCCACTGAAAATGAGTCGCCCCCTCTCGTACCTGGAGAGCACAACAGCAGAGTGTTCAAATGTGTGGATGACATCTTTGACCGACAAATAAAATCCAGACCTGAAACAGCAGAGTTTGAACAGATGTGTGTTGACTTTGCGTCACATGCAGGTTTGTCAGCAGAGAAAAGGTAAAAATGTTTTGCCCCTGCTAAATGACATGGGATTTGAAAATGATAAGCCTGCCGTCATCAGATTTCACTGCTGCTCACAGAAAAAACATCCTGAGCAATTTTATGGAACACTTCTAAAACTATACATTCTTACCGCTCAGATCAGGAACTGAAAAGGCCTTTCTTACCCACGTACGAGTCCTTCTATAACAGCGGCTACGTGCAGTTGC
>NW_026117325.1:0-20231 GCF_001640805.2 Lates calcarifer | reverse complement strand
GCATCAAATGTTAACAAGAAGACCCACAGAGAACCTGATGTCTAGGAATTTGTGAAGCCCAATATTCTGACAATCTTCCCAGGCTAGTTTTTTGTTCATGGGTCATGTAGGGGCCCCAAACCATAGTGGTTCAATTTAGTGTCCCATACAGGTCATCCAATGCTACTTTGTAGCCAAAATTTAATTAAAATCCTCTTAAATAGTTATAATGTGATCGGAACAGCAGTGACCATCTGCCCACTGGCTGAGACCTGAGAAGCTGAACAAGCCATTGACCAGTCTCTGCACCATATGACTAACAGACTTTGCAAGTATATGACCGAGGCCTGTTAGCCTGTAAATTTAGCTTTTGTAAAAGCTAACATATACGGTAGCCCTAGGACACATGACTTGTATATCTACCACATCAGGACGTGTCCAAAAGTCTTCATGCAGTGGTCTGACATTATCTAATTATAACTGGATTAATTGAGCAAACCTAATGATAATAACAACAACAAAAAAAAAAGCTTTGTAGTTATATTGCATTAATATAACATGAGGGTTCAATAGACAGTAGTCAACTACTCTTGATAAAAAGAAACACCAGGGGGGAGACAGATCCACTTTATAGGACAGTATTTCTTTTACTGTCTGTCTCCCGACGCCAAAAGAAAGGATCTAATGCTAGATTCTCCCCATGGTAGTAAGATACACAGTTTTGACTAATCTTTTAAAAATATTAATCAATATAATGTGAAGCGTTGTAATCAATGTATTGAATAAAATGAATGGAAAATCATATAAAATTGTGATTAAGCAATGACAGGATTGTGACATGACTGGAAAGTACCAGATGGCCTGTTTGGTCTTAGCAAAAAGAGAAGTTGGTAAAGCACTGTGAAGAATGGTATGAGGGTCATGATTTGTGATTTAAACAGTGATTGTAATGCAAAGAGTAAACGATGAAGAATGATTGTACTAATGGTATTATTGAATATGATGATTAATTATGTTAATGGTAGCTAAGAATATGCGGTCACTATTGGTAAAGAGTTGAAGCCAGAAAGGATTGCGACATAACGGACAGCACCGGATTTGAGAGATTGCGACAGGGTTGCCGGAGCTGCCATTGTCAAAAGTGGTTTGGTAAAGGAAGTCAGAGGGGGAGGGTGGGGAGCTGGCCAATACCAGATAAAAGGTGAGGTACCAGGCAAATTATTCGGACTCTTCGTTGACCATCGGTGGATCATCACCTAAGGAAGACCTCCTCGGCCGTCATCAAGGGGGCTGGAAGCAGCGAACTTCTCTTCAATTAGAACGAAGGAATCTGGGAGATTATTCACTGTTAAGAAGACTCAAGGCAAGAGGAGTTTCACAAAGGATTATTAATTTCCCCACTGCAGTGCAGTGAAGGAATTGTTCTCTGACGATTTAACAAGCCAGGCCCAGAAAAAGGAACTGTGAGTTGGGAAAGGTCAGCTAAGGCCAAGCTGCCAATCCCTCCAGCTCTCTCACCAAAATATGCACCCATCTCAGTGACCAGCTTCAGCATTCATTCAGGAATCAGTGAATTACTCATTCCAGAACTATACTGATTGGGAGATAATTATACAATTTTTACTTTTTATATGATTATGCTGTATGCTTTGCCCTTGCCAGAACAATATTCAATAAAATTCATAAACTGTATCTAAGGATAAGTCGTGGACAGTTGTTCTGTTCCTCTCAGAAGGGTAAAATACTAGGTCAGAGTGTGATGCATCATAAGGTTCTTAAAGGTTATTTCAGCCTCACTGATTAACAGACCCTTGGGGCTTACAGGGCCACTAAATAATTTCCTAGCACCATACCAAGTGCAAAGATCTTTAAGAGGAGAGCTGTCGTGAACAGGTGTGACTGGTGATCATATCCGACCCACAGGGCTACTCGTCAGGTGTGACATTAGTGGTAGTAGGGTAGGCATCTGGAAGTAGACAGTTAGTAGCTAGGCGAATCTCGCCACCAGCTTATAAAGCCGCAGAAACTGTAGGTTGGGTGTAAACACTACAGCTGTGAGTTCGAACCCTTTAAACAGAGAGCTGGTCCAGACCTCCCGTACCGGGGTACATCTGGCGATCTAACAGGCTTCATGTGTTAAGTTTCCTGTCTATCAGCTCTCATGTGACTACACTATCCACTCAGAATCAACTGATGTAAATGCATGTGAACCAATTTCAACATATTATTGTAGCTGTTTTAAAGATGCTTCTGGAAATATTTAATATGTTAATGCTGAATGTAAAACACCAGTATATAAATAGGCAGTTATAAATGTACATGTAAAATAACAACATTTTATAAATCAAAAGAGTTAACTTGAACTGAAACACATGAATTATCGTAACCTTGAAGTTATAGTATAGTATGTTAATGTAAAGATAGAACATTGATTTTTGGTACACATCATCTTTAAGGTGTCTAGTATTGATATATGTATTTGCAATTATTCAACTTTGTTCAGTGTGGTCACAGAGGGAGTGAACATGTTGATGGCAACAATAGTAACCGGTGGGATAACAGTGTATCTAGGTGTACATATACTTTTACACAGACATGGTTTAGTCTACCTTTTTATTCTGTCTACTCTGTTTCTGTCTGTGAGTTTGACTTTGACTTAAGTTCTGGATACGTTGAATCTAGGTGACCACCCAGACAAGGTACACCCTACTGACATAAGCATTCTGAGCCTTTACTCGTACTTAGTTGAAGCACCTTTGTCAGCGTTTACAGTTTTGAGTCATCTTTGAGGTGTGCTGCACACCTGGATTTTGGCGTTCTTGATTGATTGCTCAGTAGGCTACCTCTAGGAAGAGTCCTGGTTGTTTAAATTTCTGCCATGTAATTATTATGGAGGCCATTGTACTCTTGGGAACACTCAATGCAGCAGCATGTTTTTGGTAGTCTCACCCAGATCTGTGCCTATAGACACAATCCTTTCTATTACTAATGACACATGATTTGGATATTTTCATGTCTGGGAAAAATTCAGGATTAAATGGGTTAATATGATAATGATAGAATTAGTGAAAGTAGTGGGGGAGAGAAGAGGGTGTGACAACTTGTGAATATATAGAGGTCTGAGCTACTATTATCTTCAAACAGGGGCAGTTATTGTGCAAACCTCAGCAATTCAGTTCTGTGCATAGTAATAAAAATAACAACAATAACAAGCAAAACATTTTAACAGCTGTCAATCAGATAAGATGATGCCACTTTCACTACTTTGGAAAATATTTTTCTTGGGCAAAAAAGTAGCAGTTTGTCTAATTTTAGTGGTTAAGTTTGTATTTGTGTAAATCATCATGTTATTTTTTCCATCTCTTCCATTTGAGCACAGAGACCAGAGGAGGCTGAAGCACAGAAAAATCCTGTGCCAGCCAAGTCTCGTCGCCCCAGAAGAAGGCCCAGCAATAAAACAGCTGGGCATCAGTGTCCTATTTGTGGACTTAGATATGTGGATATAATGCAGCATCTCAAAGTCACAGAGAAGGTGAAAAACAAAGAAGAGCTCAGTCTTTTGAGCAAGTTGGCTCACAGGCAGTAAGTATTTTGGAACTATTACCATTCACACACACACACACACACACACACACACACACACACACACACAGAATGGGGACTTAAAACCTAATATTACAATGGTAAATCCATAATGAATGAATACAGGGACTTTTACCCACATTTTGCTGTTTAGTAAGGCAATGTCCTATTCTCTGGATAATATGCCTTTTGTCATTGGTGTCATTTCTCCAGCTTTAGGGCAAACCTGGACTGTCCAGTTCGCTTATGCGACTCTAAACATATCAACAGACTTGACAAAGGTCCGTGGATTGAAGGTACGTATTCGACTGCTGTATTTATATTGATTTGCTGGTCATTCTGAACCAGAGAAGCAGTGAGTGGGTGCCACTGTCTCTTCTCTCTCACAGCTGGTTGTCTATACGAATGGCTAAGGAGAGACCTTCAAAATCAGAGCGCTCTGGATATGAGAGTAGTTCATCCTTTATGGTGTCACTTAACCCTTGACAAAAAACAGCTTGCAGAGGTTCATTATTCTGGCTACTCTCAATGGACAGAGTACAAAATTCAACAGAATAATCTGCAACACTGCGCATACCTTGGCGAAGGGAGAGTAACCTCTTGGAGGCATCCTGGCCATGAACAGGATGGTCGAAAACCCTCGTCATCTCAGTGGTAAAGGCAGTGTAGGTAGCTGTGACTGGAGACTGTTTCTCCCACGGCGCTGTAGCCCAGGCCAAGGCGTTTCCATGAAGAAGCCCAATCAGATAAGCAATTCTCAACTGCTCCGTAGAGTATGTATGAGGCTGTTGAGTGAACACAAGATCACACTGCAAAAGGAAAGAACAACATAATACAAAGTCACCTTCAAATCGGTCGGGGGAAGGAACCCATGGCTCCTTAATGGGTACAGGAGTTGGTGCTGCTGGGGTGGGAGCTGGTGGCTGAACCTCAGGACTCGGGCTGATTAATTTGGTCCCGAATCTCCATGACTTTGGTTGTGAGATGTCTGAGGCCCTCCATAACCTCCCTCAGTGCCTGGGCGTGCTGGCCAAGCAAGATTCCATGGTGGGAGACAGCCTGGTGGACAGGGTCAGTGTCTGCAGGATTCTGCATGGCCGGATCGTACTGTCACATCTGAGCAAGGAACCTCAAAAAGCCCATTAAGAACCCATGGCTCTTTAATGGGTACAGGAGTTGGTGCTGCTGGGGTGGGAGCTGGTGGCTGAACCTCAGGACTCGGGCTGATTAATTTGGTCCCGAATCTCCATGACTTTGGTTGTGAGATCTCTGAGGCCCTCCATAACCTCCCTCAGTGCCTGGGCGTGCTGGCCAAGCAAGATTCCATGGTGGGAGACAGCCTGGTGGACAGGGTCAGTGTCTGCAGGATTCTGCATGGCCAGATCGTACTGTCACGTCTGAGCAAGGAACCTCAAAAAGCAGAACAGCAGGACTGCAGGAAAAATTAAAGGAACTTGTGATGGAGCAGGACTGGGGGTGTGCAACCCCCTGCTTGCAGGCAGGCAGGCAAGCAGGAACTGAACAGAAGAAACAGGTCAGGTAATGATCTGATTGGCACTACTGCTAATGCAGATTCTTGAGCTAAGATGAGCCAAACTTCTCTCTACACAAACCGTGCGCATGGAATGACAATCCGGCAGGGACTGAAGGCAGGAGCAGGGATTAAGCGAACCTGAGTGATGAGCTGATGGAACCCAGATGAGCTTGATTGCAGCAGCAAGGCAGGTGTGGAGTGGCAAACAGGCAGACCCAGCAGACAGACAGACAGACACTGACAGACAGGTCAAATAGCTGACCTCGTGACAGACAGTATATTTCTCAGCTGTTACAGTAATACTTACCATTTGTGTCTGCAACTTGCAAACAAATGTTTTCAGCCTGTGGAAGCTCCAAGCTCCAACACTCCAACCCACTCAACCAACCTCATCATCAAGTATGCAGATGATACCACAGTGGTTGGGCTCATCTCTGATGGGGATGAGACGGTATACAGGGCTGAGGTAGAGAAACTGTCCCTCTGGTGCTCAGGTAACAACCTGACACTGAACGTCCAGAAAACTAAAGAACTCATTATGGACTTCAGAAAGGACAGACAAGACCATACCCCCCTCCTCATAAATGGAGAACGTGTGGAAACTGTGACCACCTTCAGGTTCCTGGGTACCCACATCTCAGCCAATCTCTCCTGGACTCACAACACCAAGGCCCTTGTGAAGAAGGCTCAGCAGCGGATGCATTTCCTGCGTGTCCTCAGGAAAAACAATCTGGACAAGAAGCTGCTGCTGGCCTTCTACCACTCCTCTGTGGAGAGTGTACTAACATCTCCACCTCCACAGCTGAGGACAGGAAGGCTGTGCAGAGGGTCATCAACACTGCCCAGAAAATCATTGGCTGCCCTCTGCCCTCCCTGGATGACATATCCAGAACCTGCTGCCTCAGGAAAACCAGGGCCATCACAGGAGACCCCTCACACCCCGCTCACCACCTTTGACCTGTTGCCCTCAGGACGGTGCTTCAGGTCAATCAAGTCCCACACCACCAGACTTACCAACAGCTTCTTCCCCTGGGCCATTCGGACCATAAACAAACACTGACCATACCCCCCACCTCCCACCTCACCAACACCACACCTCACACACACACACACACACACACAGAGCCAAGGACACTATCCATCACCCGCACCTTAAAGTGTCCTAGACTCTTTGCACAATCGTGTGCTGTTGTGTGTGTATGTAGATTCTATTTAAAAGTGACATTGTAAATTTTTGTAATTTTGTAATTCTTGTATTTTTTTGTAATCTCTTGTATTATATTGTATACATCTTGTATATTGTGTACATTTCCGGATTTCTATTTGTATTTAAATCTCTTCTATAGTGCATAGTCTGTGTCTCTTCGTGGAGCACCCACAATTTCATTGTACTTAACTGTACAATGACAATAAAGCCTATTCTATTCTATTCTATTCTATTTCCACCCATATAAGAAAAAAAACTGCTCACATTAAGTCAAAGAGATAGTAAGTCATAATCATGAGATGATATGTTGAAATTGAGATAATAATTTGGAAAAGTCTGCATGCACTCCAGTGGCACACCTAGCTGTCCTCGCCATGCCAACAATATGTTATCCTAAATAAGGTAACCATGAAACTGACCAGATGTTTCCAGTTGCTGTTCAATGAAGATTGCCACTTCAGCCACATCATTTTTATTCTGTCTACACAAGAGCTGCTTCTCTTTTCAAGGGTGTGTTTGCTCCATATAATCCAGTATGAATCAGCAAGCAAATTAAGTATTTCATCTGTTGTAAAGCCCTTTTTAAATAGTCTTCAATGTGCTCACAATCCATTTCGTTGTCAAGTTGAATAGGAGAGCTCATGCCAAAGAACTGCTACTTTGAGTGTTGTGTGAAAATATGTTATAAGTTTGACATTAACCCATAATTTATCT
Source organism: Lates calcarifer (assembly GCF_001640805.2). Classification (NCBI taxonomy): domain Eukaryota; kingdom Metazoa; phylum Chordata; class Actinopteri; family Centropomidae; genus Lates; species Lates calcarifer. Next base: position 13,215 of record NW_026117325.1, on the reverse strand, counting down.
CATAATTATGACTTTTTATCCTAGAATTTCAATTTATGACATAATTTCAATTTATTATGTCATAATTACATTTTTTTATCTCATAATTTCGACATTATCTCATAATTTCAACTTCTCATAATTTCAACACTATCTCATAATTTTGATTTATCTCATAATCATGACTTTTTATCTCATAACTCCATCTAATTATTTAATAATGTCAAAATCTCGAGATAATAAATTGAAATTATGACATAATGTCGAAATTATGAGATAAAAAAAATATTATGGGATAATGTCGAAATTATGAAATAATAAGATGGAGTTATGAGATAAAAAGTCATGATTATGAGATAAATCAAAATTATGAGATAGTGTTGAAATTATGAGAAGTTGAAATTATGAGATAATGTTGAATTTCGACATTATCCCGTAATCAATTTTTTTTTAATCTCACAATTTCGACATTATGTCATAATTTCAATTTATTATCTCGAGATTTTGACATTATCTCATAATTATGATTTATCTCATAATTCGGATTTATCTCACAATTATGACTTTTTATCTCATAATTGCGATTTATCATCACATAATTTCAATTCATGTCATAATTTCAATTCATGTCATAATTTCAATTTATGTCATAATTATGACTTCTGATCTCATAATTCCATCTTATTCTCTTGTCATTTTGACATTATAATTATGATGTTTTTAATCTTCCAATTTCAACATTATCTCATAATTTAAGTTTTATTATCTCGTAATTTCGACATTGTCTCATAATTTTCACTTATCTCATAATTCCAACTTATTATCTTGTAATTTTCAACATTATATCTTAATGGTAATTTTTTAATCTTGCAATTTCAACATTATCTCATAATTTCAATTTATTATCTTGTAATTTTGACATTATCTCATAATTATGATTTTTGTTATCCCACAATTTCGACACTATCTCATAATTTCAAATTATTATCTCGTAATTTTGACACTGTCTCATAATTTTGACTTATCTCATAATTCAGACTTATTATCTCACAATTATGACTTTTTATCTCATAATTTTGACTATTTACCTCATGATTTTGACTAGACACAGGCATTTTTTTTTCTTATACTGGCGGGAAATGTGCTTCCATATCAGCCTGAGGTGCTCTGGTATGGTGAGAAAGCTGCCAGTCAGAGGTAGTTCTAATCGTGCCTGTTGTCTTTCGGTGTTCTGTGTAGAAAAGGTAACAGAAAGGTTTGTGTCATCAGAGTTTTTACCTCCTATCCTCTTGTCCTCCTCTGAAGAAACTCTGGGCCATGTCCTTCTTCAATAGGTCCTCTGGGATGTCCTCTGCTTCACAAATGGACTTTAAGTTACAGGACAGTCAGGTTTTTGTGGGCTGCCTTCATGCACTGCCTCTGATGGAGTATAGTCATCACCAGTGCTTTCAGTGCAGCTTGTACAGGCCTCTGATCCCTCAGATACTTTGGAGAACCATTCAAAATATTCTCTGGTAAGCTGAAAATGAAATATACAGGAGGCTTATAGTTAAAAAAGACATGAACCAAGTGTGAAAATCTTAAATCTCTGGGTCTCTAAGACCCTCTTAGAACCTTGGCAACCTAACATGACAATGAACCCTGTGTGTTAGACAGGGTTAGAGTTGTGTGGTTTTGCAAGAGCTACAAGGTTAATAGGGAGACGTGGTGGTTAATTCCACTGACTGTTTTATTTACAGTTGGATTCATTTTAAATTAATGCTACCTTGTTATGTTTCAGAATGCATATTTGCAAGTATACTGTCAGTACTGTCAGAGAGATAAAGATAGATATAGATATAGATAGATACAGATAGATTGGCAGTAGAGAGAGACATGGGGGAAGGAGCAATCTCACTGTAGCTGCAGTGAATTCTAATCACCTGGGAGGACACCTGCATTGCAACTGGCCAGTAACAATAACAGGATGGAATATTCTATTAAACTATTGTCATATGAAATGAGCTAAAAACGAATAACTATTAAACATGTAAATTGCAACCATGTCTTTGCTGATGTAAGTTGCAACATTATCTTCTTCCATCATTGTTGCTGCAGGCAAAAGCCTCTTGCATCATCTGAGTCTGGGGTTTGTTTTGAGCACTTTACTTTTGTGGAACTAATCTATGGATTCTCTCCATACTGTTTGACTGACTGATACTATTTGACTATTACTTAAGTGGTAAAAGAGGCTAATGTGTACAAGAATAGTGTAATGTGATTATGATATCACAACTGAAAATCAGATGGCCAAATAATGAGCCAGCATTATTACCTGTGTTTGGTATTTTTCGTATTCCGTGCGTCTGAACAAGCAATTAAAATGTGTGTCCTCATTCCTGTGAGTCGGCCACTCTGTCTGCAGGACATCAAAGACAAAAAAGTGAATCTACCTGATGTAACATTTGACCATCAAATACATTATTTTCACAATTTTGATGAAGAGCCACACCACACTTAACATTGTTATAGACTAGCAAATAAGATTTTTGTTAAAAGACTGTGATAATGATGAATAGCTGACTTAAATCAAATTCATGAAATTCTCAATAAGGCCTAACAATAAGACTGGGAATAGTAATTCATTGTTCCTTACTTAAGACATTTACATTCACTTCAACTATTACAGTAACTGAACATTAGATGCAGAGAGAGCTGTAGCAGGTTTAAACACCCTCCTGATGCTGGCACTCCTTTCACAACCCTGAATATTAGCATAACTTTCAGCCTTCTGCCTGAGTCCAGCCCAATACATGTGAGTGGCAGATAAATCAAGCAAATATATGTGTCAAAAAGGCAGTCTACTGCCTAAAAATGCTGTAATGGCATCTAAAAATCAAAGTTTGTTGACAATATTGTTCAACACTCTACAGTGACAAAGTAACATTAGCATTAGTGAACCACGCAGTGCTAATAACCATGTCATATCGAATCATGAAAAAACGACTGAGGTGGCTGCAAAAACATGGTGCTAACAAAGTTATTAATTAAAATCAGTTCGTTTTATGTACTTTCTTGGTTTCCATCACTTTCTACTCCAGCGGTCATCCTCACTCATCCAGCTCCGGTCGTCTTCTCCTCCGTGCTGTTGCTAAAGACAGAGTTGGGGGATGGGGATGGTAGTCATGGGGACCACTGGAGTCTGGAAAGGTGTGTCCCTCCCTCACCTCTGACCGCGAGGCAGCGTGGCTAATTGAACAACGTCAACGTTTGGAATATATTTTCAGTGTTTTTGGTGGTGATTAATGGTTTTGTCTTAATTTAAGAGTAGTTAACACAGACCGGTCAAATTTGACCGGGAACACTAAAGTAAGGGGCGGGGGGTGAACACAACAGGAGGGTTAATGGTCTCCAGGATTGGACATCATGTTACTTAGGCCTCAAAGGCCTTGCTTAGATTTATGGAGGCAAAAATCTGATTCCTCTCTGAAGAAGGATGTGGAGGAACTATCCAGATCTTGTAGAGATCCATCTGGAGGACAACCACCATATTCCACCAGCGATGGTGAAAGGCCATGTGACCAGAATGAGAGTGTGCAGCCCTTGGAGAAGATCCAGGCTGTAGACCAGAAAGTGGAACTTTGCAGAACCTCCCTAGAAACAGATCCAAACGAGCCATTGGCTCAGTGTTGTATATGTAATGAATACATCAAACAGTGCAGACAAAAGATGATGCCAGCAAGGTCACAAAACAGAGCCAAAACAACAGGGCCAGAGCACTGTACTTAATGTACATATTAAAGACATGGGCTGCAAATAGTCAAACGTTTTCCATCGAGGTCAAGGAAAGATGTGAGGCAGGACTGATAAGGAATTAGGAAAAAAGAACCACAGTATTTAGAGAATCCGACTGCACTTACACTAGGCTTTTTTTTTAAACAACTTTATTTATAACACATGGAAGACGCAGAGTGACTAACTCAGTGCTGTCAGCCACAATTCAATAAGGTTTCCTCTCCAATACTAGTAATATAATAACATGAAAGTTGAGCCATTAAAATAACGATAAAAAGGAATTGTGTGACGGGTCCTGAGTAAATTATATTCAGACAGAAATGTATAGTTTCCTGTTATGGGCACTTTGACCCTTTTTATACATTTGTTAACTAAAGAAAATAAATATTTTTTAGAGGGGGAAGGATTTTCAGAAGTTTTGGATCGTGTCACAAATGTTGTGTTTACATGTTTGTGGATCTGGGCAAAGTAACTACGATGGGGCGTTGCCTTAAACACTGCTGCTGGAAGGAATTGTGGGACAGCATTCTCTCCTTTCCTTTAGTGAAGGAAGGTCCAGTGTGTCCTATGCTAAAGGAGATGAGTTAGGAAGCAGGCTCCTTTCCTTAACATTTAGAGTGAACTAGACATTTAGAATATGCTCAAAGACAGCACACCTAACCATTGTCAGTTGAAAAAATAACTCATCACTATCATATCACTCTGCCTGTAACTTATTTACTGAGACTGTGTGGTTATCTATTGTAACCCCCTTCAAAAGCCAGTGTTGTCACAGAACAAAAAAACCAAGTGATACGTAAGGACTTCATATTATATTATTTGTTTATTTTAACAGCCTATTGCATAGGTTTTTGATTTCACTAATTTGTTTTTTTGTTGCTCTCAAATCTTTTCCTACATAGGCTGAATATCCATTTGTAAGCCTACACTGGAATCATCTTTTAATCAACAAATCTGTGATAACCCTGATCTTAAAACAAAAAACAGAAAAAAACAGAATGGTTGATTAGTAAAAGCCTCTAAAAATGTCTTGAAAAAATGTCTTGAAATGATATTCCTGTTCAGCTTTGACCTCACTGGACGCATCTCTCCTCTCTCTCAGCTGGCATGGTGAGTCTGTGACAGTGTGTACACAGCAACATCTAGGTTGGACCGCAGCGCAAGCCCGTTGGTCCGAAGAATAAAAATCAAGAACCATGAAGAACCGTTTTGTATCTCACACAAACAGTGAGCTCTGTGAATAAAGGCAAAGTAGCTGTAAATGCATCTCAAGGTGAAGTGTGTGGCATAGCTCGTAGGCCGCCATCACATCCAAGCTACATTAATGTGTCTTTTCCTGGAGGCTTTTCTGCCTGCCAAAGTGGAGATCATCAAGTGTCAAAGTGACTGATCCTGGCTTAATGTGCAGTCTCTTGCTGCCATCTAGTGGCCGTGGCATGAAAACACATTTCAACTTCCTCTCACAAATGACTGCTCTGAAGACATCAGCAAGATATGACTGCCAGTGCTTTGCATAGGTCATGTAAACAAGATGTTTTCTTTATCATTTATGCAGAGTATTATTATTGCCCTTGAATATTTAAACAATGTTGAATGACAGTAGCCACAGTTATAATCATGATTACTGTAACAGTCAATAACACAATCCAAACTATGTTTTTAAGACCAGTTTTTATTTTTTAAATTCTCAGAGACTTGGTGAGAGAGTCTGACTGGAGATCTCTGGTTTATGGACACTGTGAATCTCAAGTGAAACTCTGGTAACAGCAAACCTGATCTTGCTTCATTGTGACTCTGAGAGGTTCTCTGCTCTCACACTCTGTATGTGCTGTCTCTCTCCCAAACATCATTTGATCGTTGCATTTGGCAATAATCATTTATAGATTAATATATTTATCAAGTTTGGCATAAACAGTGAAAAATCTGTAATTGGACAAAACCTGATCTGATTACTAATTGAAACTTAAGGAGATCCATATTTTTCACAGAACTGATTTGGACATTAAGTTTAAAACATCATTCATTCCAAAGGCTAAAAACAATTTGTTTGAGATAAAATATATGTGTGTGTGTGTGCATTTATATATATATCTATATATCTTGTTATATGTAGATACAAAATTTGGCGTATTGTATAAAGATCAACTAAAAAAATTGAAAAATTACTGTTGGGATACAGAGCTTTCTTTATTATATTTGAAATAAAAAATGATAGCAGAAGAGCACTGTATGTAGACCTCAGTCTGTTCCTGTCTACTCATTTTGGCCTGCTGCTCAGAGGTTTGTACTCAGGTTTGTGTTGAGTGTTTGTTGATGTTTAACCTGTTGACATTGAAATAAAAAGGAGGATCTGGATTTATTTGGAGTGGCTGCTGGTCCTGGTCTACAGACTCAGTGTTCCTGACTGTGACTGAATCAACACGTGGCTGAATCCTGTTACCAGAGGCACTCGTCTCACACCACACTACCACACCTGTGTTATTGATTCTGAATATTAACTGTCACATATAAGAGATAGCTAACTTTCAGTCAAAGCATTCAATTATTTTCTGATTTGTTACTGCATAGCCTCATTGAAAGTCATAGTTTGATCTAAGACGCTGTTAAACATTTATAGTCAGTCTCTACAGAAAGCCTTGAAACACAATCCCTAATAGCACTGTTAGTGTCTGGTTTGTGTAAATATATATACAAGAGTGATAACTGTGGTTTTGGAGAACAACAACGATGCCAAGGAAGAGTAAAAGGTCTCAGGCTACAAAGCTACAGTGGCAGCAGCAGAGGGAGTCTCAGTGTGCAGCACCATGTGAACAAGCAGAAGGTCCTGGTCCTCAGAGCAGAGACTTGGTGAGAGAGTCTGTGGTGTCTCCTGCTGAAGCTGTAAACCAGGCAGGTCAACGTGATGCAGTGTGTGTACCACAGGTATCGTACGCTGACGTTGTGAAGAGAGGACGTCACAGTGAAACTCTGTGTGTAGCAGAGTCTGTTCAGATGCACCAGGTAAAGCACAGAGGTGAACACCATGTTTCAGGTACAGACACAGCGTCAGAGAGATGCTTCATGTGTAGCAGGACCTCCTCATACAGACAGTGTGAACGTGGGAGATCAGCCTGGTGAACAACGTGTCAGAGCGTCCTGCAGCCAGGCTTCTATTAAATACGGCAGATACAGAAACCAGCAGTGTACCTGTAACTCTCTCACCTTTCTAGCATTCCTTCATGAGAGTGAAAACATCACCAGCACAGACCTTGACTGTGTTTTGGATAAAGGTAACGTGTTGTATAAACAGGTAAGACAGATGTTTCCTCAGCACGCTCACCTCACCACTGATGAGCTCCCAGATTTAGTCCCAGCGCGCAGACACGTGGTTCATGCTGACAAAACACTACTTTCCCGGTACGGCACATTAGGAGATCCTTTACCTGGAGCTGTGGACAGTTTTCTGGACCTGGAGGCTGGACTGAGCTGTCTGCTGTCAGATGTGCAGTATGCCTTGCTGTTGATGACAGGGTTGTGTATGGCAGTGTTCAGAACCAGATCAGGCAGGTACGGTTTCTTTGAGCCACACCCCAGAGGAGAGGATGGTTTGCCGTCACTGTTTGCTGGTAAAGCTGTCATGGTGACATTCACACGTCTCAGTGACATGATTGACAGGATCAAAATGTGTCACAAGAGCTTTGGTACACAGTCCACCTGTAACTATGAGCTGAAGCCTGTGGAGTTTGACAGTGAGAACACAGCCAATCAGAGTGAAGCCATCCCAGACACTCAGACTACAACTCCCAGTCCTGTTGTGGTTGATGCTCCAAAGACAAACACTGTGGTCACTGACCTCTCTGATGACATGTTACATGAAGCATGTACTGATATGGAAACTGAACCACAACCATTGAGCCAGTTCAGCTTTAATTCTGTCACAGCACATGATGCTCCTCACAAAGAATCACTCTCAACTGTTCCACTGATAAAACCTGCTGCCAGTGATCTGTCTGATAAAGTGTCACATGACCTCTCCTCTAAACTGGTCAAACTTGGTAAAAATGAAAGGAGAACATTTCAGAGGAGACTAATGATCTCAGGGAAAGCACCAAAAAGAAAAGAAAAGAGAAGGAAAAGTATTCTTCTAATGAATCATATAGAGCCAAAAAGAAATCTTATTCAAGCAACAAATACTGTAATGAAGGATTCAGACAAGAGAAACAGCAGTACATCACCAACCGCTATCACAGCAATTCCAACTTCAGACAGAAACAAAAACAGTATTTCACCAAAACATACAAAGAAAATTTAAACTTCAGGCTGAAAAAAATCTGTACTAAATCTGTACTAAAAAATTCAGAGAAGATGACAGTTTTCATCAGAGAAAATCAATAAATAATAAGAAAATCAATACTTCACCAAAAGATACAGGGAAAATGCAGAATTCAGGCAGAGGCAGCGATCTTATGTCACTCAGCGTCACGCACATGATCAGTCGTTCAAGATAAGACACAGACAACTCATGAAACAAATCATGCGAGACAGTTATATCAACAATCTTACATTTAAAATTCTGCACAACATGAGATGTGCCATGAAGATAAAGACGAAATACAGACGGATAAACAGACAAACCCCAGAAAGTGACCACAGTTTGATCAAAGAGGCCATATCTGTTTTCAGATCACATATAAATGCCGGCCCCACTTACATCTGCACTGTCTGTCATAAAGCTTCATTTGAGAACCAGGTGAAACTCAGATTATGTCAAAAATGCAGAAGTGGCTGCTGAATGTCTGACAGGAAAATATGTTCATGTTTGTGATGATGGCTGCAGAAATGAACAGTGTAAAGTTCCTGATGAGAGAAAGGATGAATGGATCTGTCACACCTGTCATGATCATCTTAAAAAGGATCCCTGCCCTCTCTGGCTGTAGCCAACAACATGGAGCTGGTTGATATTCCACCTGAGCTGTGTGACCTGAACATTTTGGAGAGACATCTGATCGCCAAGTGTTTTCCATTTGCTAAGATCATCCCACTTCCCAAAGGCAGACAGAGAGCAATACGTGGTAATGTGGTGTGTGTCCCATCTGAGGTGCAGGAAACAGTTGAAGCATTACCCAGACTGAGAAGTGAGTCTCAAGTCCTGAGAGTCAAACTGAAGAGACGACTGTGTTACAGAGGTCATCAGCTGTTCCAGACTGTCACCTGGTCTAAACTGCTACAGGCCCTGAATAAACTGAAACACATTCACCCACAGTATGAGGACATAAGTATCAGAGATGAGGCTGAGCTGTGTGTCCCTGATGATGAGGAGGATGATGATGATGATGATGATGATGATGAATGAGGATGATCTGATGGAAACTGACAGGTTGGACAATGATGCACTTCATGAGGCAGAACATGAGCCTGATAATGAGCAGGATGTTGACATGTTGTCCTGTGTAAAAACCACTCAAAGACATGTTTCAGAAGTCTGGGCTCTGGATGCAGATTTGGATTTCCCAAACCACCATGCAGAAAGACAATGATCATTAGACCTGATGATGATGATGATGATGATGATGATGATGATGATGATGATGCTGCACTGGACCTGCTAACAGCAAAGACTAAGCTCAGACCACTCAACCAGCTGCTGAATGAACCTGAAAGTGCCTCCCTGAGTTTGGAGCAGCTCCTGGCTCGATGTCAGTTAACAGTCGAGGAGTATCACCAGTGTGTGCGGAAGATAAACAAATCCTGTGCTGTGATACCCCTTATATTGTGTTCAGGTCAAAATTGACCTGTTTTCAAGTTTAGGTATGTAAAAAGTACCGTTTGCTTTTTTGTACTGGAACGAGGCTTCATCTAATCCTCAGACAACTATTTTAACGCAACAAAATTAATTTTCACCATTTTAGTAAATTCTAAAGGTCTCAAAAAAAAGTGACATTTGTGGTGTTACAGGTCAAATACGACCCGGCAGAGAATACTGGCTGTTGTATGCATCACTTAAAAGCTGTGGGTTGCTCTGTGGATCAAATATGGCTCAATGTGACCCACAACACACAAACACACACACACACACACACACACACACAATATTGTCTCTCAAAGTTCAATTTATGGTTCACACACAACACATTGTTTTTCAATGTTTAGTTTATTGTTCATACACACACCTGCTCTGACACCATATTGTTTTTCAATGTTCAGTTTATGGTTCACACAGACACACACCTGCCCTATACACACACATGTTGTTTTTTAATGTTCAGTTTATGGTTTCATTTCACTTTTTCACAAAAATTGACTTTTTGTCTTTATCCTACCATAAATCTATACGGGTCGGTTTTGACCTGTAACACCACAGATGTCACTATTGTTAATCAGTTTAAATAAATAAAAAAATCAGATAATTTTTTTTGGGTAGGTGTACTCTAATATTAGTTCATAAGACATGGATAATATAATTACTCATTTTATCACTACAGGAAATATAATTAGTGAATTTAAACAGTTTTTGTAATTGAAAACGAGTGGTATATTGTAAGATAAAAGGTCTGTGGAGCCAAAAAAAAAAAAAATTAAAACAGTGTTTCCATGGATATGAATACATACTAAGTTAGCTATGAGGTGAAAACAATATTGGATGATAACTAGTGTTTTTAAGTATTTTCAGGCTGAGTTAAATCACGGGTCAAATGACCCGCTAACACTAAAGATGGGCAACTTACAAGGGATACTGAAACGTGACCCAAAGGACTGCTGGGTAAATGGATATAATCCACATCTACTTGAGGCCTGGGATGCTAATATTGATGTCAGTTACATTCTCAATGCATATTCATGCATCATGTACCTCACCAGCTACATAACAAAGCAAGAGTCTAAACTGTCTGAGTACCTCAAAACAGTCATTGAGAACTCAAACAGGGACCATGTCAATGAATGTGATGAGATGAGAGAGGTCATGCAGGCTTATTCCAAAAAGAGAGAGATCAGTGCTCAGGAGTGTGTGAGCCGTGCCTGTGGCCTTCACATGAAACAGTGTTCACGTGCTGTGGTGTTCATACAACAGATGACAACCCACTGAAAATGAGTCGCCCCCTCTCGTACCTGGAGAGCACAACAGCAGAGTGTTCAAATGTGTGGATGACATCTTTGACCGACAAATACAAATCCAGACCTGAAACAGCAGAGTTTGAACAGATGTGTGGTTGACTTTGCGTGCACATGCAGGTTTGTCAGCAGAGAAAAGGTAAAAATGTTTTGCCCCTGCTAAATGACATGGGATTTGAAAATGATAAGCCTGCCGTCATCAGATTTCACTGCTGCTCACAGAAAAAACATCCTGAGCAATTTTATGGAACACTTCTAAAACTATACATTCCTTACCGCTCAGATCAGGAACTGAAAAGGCCTTTCTTACCCACGTACGAGTCCTTCTATAACAGCGGCTACGTGCAGTTGCCTGGTTCTGACCTTCCTGAGCCCGTGAGAGACGTTGTCAAATGAAACAAAGACAATTATGAGATGAACAGTAAAGAGATTGAGGAAGCTGTTGAAGAGTATGAGGAGAACAGAGGACTGATTGATGAATGGTGTAACCTGGCACCTGAATCTGAAGCAGACAGGTTGGAGTGTATCTATGAACTGGAGGCAGCCAGAGCCAGATCATGACAATGTTCAAGAAAATGTCCCAGACTACAGTCGACAGGCTAATGCTGTAACAGAGGCCAGAGCTATCAGAGAGCCCCCTGTCACTGATCCTGTGCTTTTATGTCACATGTACCAGAATCTGAACCAGAAGCAGGCCTGTGTATTCTATGCAGGTGAGAGACTGGTGCATAAACGTGTTTGTGGTCTGAATCAGAGCAGCTGTTCTTTTACATCAACGGTGGTGCTGGCACAGGGAAGTCACATCTCATCAAATGCATCTACTCAGAGGCATCGAAGATACTGAGCAAACTGCCCAGACATGCTGAATTCAATTCAATTCAATTCAATTCAATTTTATTTATATAGCGCCATATCACAACAACCAGTAATCTCAAGGCACTTTTCATATAGAGCAGGTCTAGACCATACTCTTTAAAATAGGTATTTACAGAGAGAGACCCAACAAATCCCACCAAGAGCAAGCACTAGGCGACAGTGGCAAGGAAAAACTTCCTTTTAAGAGGCAGAAACCTCGAGCAGAACCGGACTCAGGGTGGGCGCCATCTGCCTCGACCGTTGGGTTAAGAAGGAGAGAGAGGGGGAGAGGAGGAGAGGGGGTAGGGAATAGCGAAAGAAGAACATAGCATAACACAGGTTCCATATCAGATGTAAGATGAGGCCAGTAATACAACAGTAGTAGTGATAGTAGTGATAATTAAAGTATTAACTGCTAACACAGCAATACAACTAATAGCAGTATAAGTAATTCTAATTCTAGCAGCAGGTGTTGAGTGGAGTTGTAGGAGCAGCAGGAGAACTTGTCATCACAGATCAGACTCTACAGCTCCAGAGGAAGAAATACCTGCAGAGAGAGACAGAAGAGGAGAGAGAGACGGAAGAGCACAATACTACAGGAAAGGGGAGATACTGAGTTAGTAACATGTAACATGGGATATGAATCCATATTGAGTGGAGAGAGGTGGAGAGAGAGAGAGAGAGAGAGAGAGAGAGAGGAGAGAGAGAGAGAGAGAGAGAGGAGCTCAGTGCATCATGGGAGATCTCCCGGCAGTCTAGGCCTATAGCAGCATAACTAAGGGATGGTTCAAGCCTGAGCCAACCCTAACTATAAGCTTTATCAAAGAGGAAAGTTTTAAGCCTACTCTTAAAGGTACAGAGGGTGTCTGCCTCCCGGACCGAAACTGGGAGAAGGTTCCACAGTAGAGGAGCCTGATAACTGAAGGCTCTGCCTCCCATTCTACTCTTGGAAACTCTGGGAACCACCAGTAAACCAGCATTTTGGGAGCGCAGAGTCCTGGTGGGATTGTAGGGGACTATGAGATCTTTAAGGTAAGATGGAGCCTGACCATTAAGGGCTTTGTATGTGAGGAGGAGGATTTTGAATTCTACTCTAGATTTGACTGGGAGCCAATGTAGAGGGCTAACACAGGAGAAATGTGATCTCTTTTCCTAGTTCCTGTCAGTAGTCGTGCTGCAGCATTTTGAATCAGCTGCAGAGTCTTTAGAGACTTGTTGGGGCAGCCTGATAATAATGAATTACAGTAGTCCAGCCTAGAAGTAACAAATGCATGGACTAGTTTTTTCTGCATCTTTTTGGGACAGAAAATGTCTAATTTTGGAGATGTTACGCAGATGAAAAAAGGCAGTCCTAGAAGTTTGTTTTATGTGTAAGTTAAAGGACAAATCCTGATCAAAGGGTGACTCCCAGATTCTTTACAGTGGAGCTGGGAGCCAGGGCAATGCCGTCTAGTGGAGCTACATCATTAGAAAGTTTGTTTCTGATGTGTTCAGGACCAATTATAATGATTTCAGTTT
>NW_026117324.1:0-27000 GCF_001640805.2 Lates calcarifer | reverse complement strand
TGTGGTTATCTATTGTAACCCCTTCAAAGCCAGTGTTGTCACAGAAACAAAAAACAAGTGATACGTAAGGACTTCATATTATATTATTTGTTTATTTTAACAGCCTATTGCATAGGTTTTTGATTTCACTAATTTGTTTTTTTGTTGCTCTCAAATCTTTTCCTACATAGGCTGAATATCCATTTGTAAGCCTACACTGGAATCATCTTTTAATCAACAAATCTGTGATAACCCTGATCTTAAAACAAAAAACAGAAAAAAACAGAATGGTTGATTAGTAAAAGCCTCTAAAAATGTCTGAAAAAATGTCTTGAAATGATATTCCTGTTCAGCTTTGACCTCACTGGACGCATCTCTCCTCTCTCTCAGCTGGCATGGTGAGTCTGTGACAGTGTGTACACAGCAACATCTAGGTTGGACCGCAGCGCGCAAGCCCGTTGGTCCGAAGAATAAAAATCAAGAACATGAAGAACCGTTTTGTATCTTCACACAAACAGTGAGCTCTGTGAATAAAGGCAAAGTAGCTGTAAATGCATCTCAAGGTGAAGTGTGTGGCATAGCTCGTAGGCCGCCATCACATCCAAGCTACATTAATGTGTCTTTTCCTGGAGGCTTTTCTGCCTGCCAAAGTGGAGATCATCAAGTGTCAAAGTGACTGATCCTGGCTTAATGTGCAGTCTCTTGCTGCCATCTAGTGGCCGTGGCATGAAAACACATTTCAACTTCCTCTCACAAATGACTGCTCTGAAGACATCAGCAAGATATGACTGCCAGTGCTTTGCATAGGTCATGTAAACAAGATGTTTTCTTTATCATTTATGCAGAGGTATTATTATTGCCCTTGAATATTTAAACAATGTTGAATGACAGTAGCCACAGTTATAATCATGATTACTGTAACAGTCAATAACACAATCCAAACTATGTTTTTAAGACCAGTTTTTTATTTTTTAAATTCTCAGAGACTTGGTGAGAGAGTCTGACTGGAGATCTCTGGTTTATGGACACTGTGAATCTCAAGTGAAACTCTGGTAACAGCAAACCTGATCTTGCTTCATTGTGACTCTGAGGAGGTTCTCTGCTCTCACACTCTGTATGTGCTGTCTCTCTCCCAAACATCATTTGATCGTTGCATTTGGCAATAATCATTTATAGATTAATATATTTATCAAGTTTGGCATAAACAGTGAAAAATCTGTAATTGGACAAAACCTGATCTGATTACTAATTGAAACTTAAGGAGATCCATATTTTTCACAGAACTGATTTGGACATTAAGTTTAAAACATCATTCATTCCAAAGGCTAAAAACAATTTGTTTGAGATAAAATATATGTGTGTGTGTGTGCATTTATATATATATCTATATATCTTGTTATATGTAGATACAAAATTTGGCGTATTGTATAAAGATCAACTAAAAAAATTGAAAAATTACTGTTGGGATACAGAGCTTTCTTTATTATATTTGAAATAAAAAATGATAGCAGAAGAGCACTGTATGTAGACCTCAGTCTGTTCCTGTCTACTCATTTTGGCCTGCTGCTCAGAGGTTTGTACTCAGGTTTGTGTTGAGTGTTTGTTGATGTTTAACCTGTTGACATTGAAATAAAAAGGAGGATCTGGATTTATTTGGAGTGGCTGCTGGTCCTGGTCTACAGACTCAGTGTTCCTGACTGTGACTGAATCAACACGTGGCTGAATCCTGTTACCAGAGGCACTCGTCTCACACCACACTACCACACCTGTGTTATTGATTCTGAATATTAACTGTCACATATAAGAGATAGCTAACTTTCAGTCAAAGCATTCAATTATTTTCTGATTTGTTACTGCATAGCCTCATTGAAAGTCATAGTTTGATCTAAGACGCTGTTAAACATTTATAGTCAGTCTCTACAGAAAGCCTTGAAACACAATCCCTAATAGCACTGTTAGTGTCTGGTTTGTGTAAATATATATACAAGAGTGATAACTGTGGTTTTGGAGAACAACAACGATGCCAAGGAAGAGTAAAAGGTCTCAGGCTACAAAGCTACAGTGGCAGCAGCAGAGGGAGTCTCAGTGTGCAGCACCATGTGAACAAGCAGAAGGTCCTGGTCCTCAGAGCAGAGACTTGGTGAGAGAGTCTGTGGTGTCTCCTGCTGAAGCTGTAAACCAGGCAGGTCAACGTGATGCAGTGTGTGTACCACAGGTATCGTACGCTGACGTTGTGAAGAGAGGACGTCACAGTGAAACTCTGTGTGTAGCAGAGTCTGTTCAGATGCACCAGGTAAAGCACAGAGGTGAACACCATGTTTCAGGTACAGACACAGCGTCAGAGAGATGCTTCATGTGTAGCAGGACCTCCTCATACAGACAGTGTGAACGTGGGAGATCAGCCTGGTGAACAACGTGTCAGAGCGTCCTGCAGCCAGGCTTCTATTAAATACGGCAGATACAGAAACCAGCAGTGTACCTGTAACTCTCTCACCTTTCTAGCATTCCTTCATGAGAGTGAAAACATCACCAGCACAGACCTTGACTGTGTTTTGGATAAAGGTAACGTGTTGTATAAACAGGTAAGACAGATGTTTCCTCAGCACGCTCACCTCACCACTGATGAGCTCCCAGATTTAGTCCCAGCGCGCAGACACGTGGTTCATGCTGACAAAACACTACTTTCCCGGTACGGCACATTAGGAGATCCTTTACCTGGAGCTGTGGACAGTTTTCTGGACCTGGAGGCTGGACTGAGCTGTCTGCTGTCAGATGTGCAGTATGCCTTGCTGTTGATGACAGGGTTGTGTATGGCAGTGTTCAGAACCAGATCAGGCAGGTACGGTTTCTTTGAGCCACACCCCAGAGGAGAGGATGGTTTGCCGTCACTGTTTGCTGGTAAAGCTGTCATGGTGACATTCACACGTCTCAGTGACATGATTGACAGGATCAAAATGTGTCACAAGAGCTTTGGTACACAGTCCACCTGTAACTATGAGCTGAAGCCTGTGGAGTTTGACAGTGAGAACACAGCCAATCAGAGTGAAGCCATCCCAGACACTCAGACTACAACTCCCAGTCCTGTTGTGGTTGATGCTCCAAAGACAAACACTGTGGTCACTGACCTCTCTGATGACATGTTACATGAAGCATGTACTGATATGGAAACTGAACCACAACCATTGAGCCAGTTCAGCTTTAATTCTGTCACAGCACATGATGCTCCTCACAAAGAATCACTCTCAACTGTTCCACTGATAAAACCTGCTGCCAGTGATCTGTCTGATAAAGTGTCACATGACCTCTCCTCTAAACTGGTCAAACTTGGTAAAAATGAAAGGAGAACATTTCAGAGGAGACTAATGATCTCAGGGAAAGCACCAAAAAGAAAAGAAAAGAGAAGGAAAAGTATTCTTCTAATGAATCATATAGAGCCAAAAAGAAATCTTATTCAAGCAACAAATACTGTAATGAAGGATTCAGACAAGAGAAACAGCAGTACATCACCAACCGCTATCACAGCAATTCCAACTTCAGACAGAAACAAAAACAGTATTTCACCAAAACATACAAAGAAAATTTAAACTTCAGGCTGAAAAAAATCTGTACTAAATCTGTACTAAAAAATTCAGAGAAGATGACAGTTTTCATCAGAGAAAATCAATAAATAATAAGAAAATCAATACTTCACCAAAAGATACAGGGAAAATGCAGAATTCAGGCAGAGGCAGCGATCTTATGTCACTCAGCGTCACGCACATGATCAGTCGTTCAAGATAAGACACAGACAACTCATGAAACAAATCATGCGAGACAGTTATATCAACAATCTTACATTTAAAATTCTGCACAACATGAGATGTGCCATGAAGATAAAGACGAAATACAGACGGATAAACAGACAAACCCCAGAAAGTGACCACAGTTTGATCAAAGAGGCCATATCTGTTTTCAGATCACATATAAATGCCGGCCCCACTTACATCTGCACTGTCTGTCATAAAGCTTCATTTGAGAACCAGGTGAAACTCAGATTATGTCAAAAATGCAGAAGTGGCTGCTGAATGTCTGACAGGAAAATATGTTCATGTTTGTGATGATGGCTGCAGAAATGAACAGTGTAAAGTTCCTGATGAGAGAAAGGATGAATGGATCTGTCACACCTGTCATGATCATCTTAAAAAGGATCCCTGCCCTCTCTGGCTGTAGCCAACAACATGGAGCTGGTTGATATTCCACCTGAGCTGTGTGACCTGAACATTTTGGAGAGACATCTGATCGCCAAGTGTTTTCCATTTGCTAAGATCATCCCACTTCCCAAAGGCAGACAGAGAGCAATACGTGGTAATGTGGTGTGTGTCCCATCTGAGGTGCAGGAAACAGTTGAAGCATTACCCAGACTGAGAAGTGAGTCTCAAGTCCTGAGAGTCAAACTGAAGAGACGACTGTGTTACAGAGGTCATCAGCTGTTCCAGACTGTCACCTGGTCTAAACTGCTACAGGCCCTGAATAAACTGAAACACATTCACCCACAGTATGAGGACATAAGTATCAGAGATGAGGCTGAGCTGTGTGTCCCTGATGATGAGGAGGATGATGATGATGATGATGATGATGATGAATGAGGATGATCTGATGGAAACTGACAGGTTGGACAATGATGCACTTCATGAGGCAGAACATGAGCCTGATAATGAGCAGGATGTTGACATGTTGTCCTGTGTAAAAACCACTCAAAGACATGTTTCAGAAGTCTGGGCTCTGGATGCAGATTTGGATTTCCCAAACCACCATGCAGAAAGACAATGATCATTAGACCTGATGATGATGATGATGATGATGATGATGATGATGATGATGATGCTGCACTGGACCTGCTAACAGCAAAGACTAAGCTCAGACCACTCAACCAGCTGCTGAATGAACCTGAAAGTGCCTCCCTGAGTTTGGAGCAGCTCCTGGCTCGATGTCAGTTAACAGTCGAGGAGTATCACCAGTGTGTGCGGAAGATAAACAAATCCTGTGCTGTGATACCCCTTATATTGTGTTCAGGTCAAAATTGACCTGTTTTCAAGTTTAGGTATGTAAAAAGTACCGTTTGCTTTTTTGTACTGGAACGAGGCTTCATCTAATCCTCAGACAACTATTTTAACGCAACAAAATTAATTTTCACCATTTTAGTAAATTCTAAAGGTCTCAAAAAAAAGTGACATTTGTGGTGTTACAGGTCAAATACGACCCGGCAGAGAATACTGGCTGTTGTATGCATCACTTAAAAGCTGTGGGTTGCTCTGTGGATCAAATATGGCTCAATGTGACCCACAACACACAAACACACACACACACACACACACACACACAATATTGTCTCTCAAAGTTCAATTTATGGTTCACACACAACACATTGTTTTTCAATGTTTAGTTTATTGTTCATACACACACCTGCTCTGACACCATATTGTTTTTCAATGTTCAGTTTATGGTTCACACAGACACACACCTGCCCTATACACACACATGTTGTTTTTTAATGTTCAGTTTATGGTTTCATTTCACTTTTTCACAAAAATTGACTTTTTGTCTTTATCCTACCATAAATCTATACGGGTCGGTTTTGACCTGTAACACCACAGATGTCACTATTGTTAATCAGTTTAAATAAATAAAAAAATCAGATAATTTTTTTTGGGTAGGTGTACTCTAATATTAGTTCATAAGACATGGATAATATAATTACTCATTTTATCACTACAGGAAATATAATTAGTGAATTTAAACAGTTTTTGTAATTGAAAACGAGTGGTATATTGTAAGATAAAAGGTCTGTGGAGCCAAAAAAAAAAAAATTAAAACAGTGTTTCCATGGATATGAATACATACTAAGTTAGCTATGAGGTGAAAACAATATTGGATGATAACTAGTGTTTTTAAGTATTTTCAGGCTGAGTTAAATCACGGGTCAAATGACCCGCTAACACTAAAGATGGGCAACTTACAAGGGATACTGAAACGTGACCCAAAGGACTGCTGGGTAAATGGATATAATCCACATCTACTTGAGGCCTGGGATGCTAATATTGATGTCAGTTACATTCTCAATGCATATTCATGCATCATGTACCTCACCAGCTACATAACAAAGCAAGAGTCTAAACTGTCTGAGTACCTCAAAACAGTCATTGAGAACTCAAACAGGGACCATGTCAATGAATGTGATGAGATGAGAGAGGTCATGCAGGCTTATTCCAAAAAGAGAGAGATCAGTGCTCAGGAGTGTGTGAGCCGTGCCTGTGGCCTTCACATGAAACAGTGTTCACGTGCTGTGGTGTTCATACAACAGATGACAACCCACTGAAAATGAGTCGCCCCCTCTCGTACCTGGAGAGCACAACAGCAGAGTGTTCAAATGTGTGGATGACATCTTTGACCGACAAATACAAATCCAGACCTGAAACAGCAGAGTTTGAACAGATGTGTGGTTGACTTTGCGTGCACATGCAGGTTTGTCAGCAGAGAAAAGGTAAAAATGTTTTGCCCCTGCTAAATGACATGGGATTTGAAAATGATAAGCCTGCCGTCATCAGATTTCACTGCTGCTCACAGAAAAAACATCCTGAGCAATTTTATGGAACACTTCTAAAACTATACATTCCTTACCGCTCAGATCAGGAACTGAAAAGGCCTTTCTTACCCACGTACGAGTCCTTCTATAACAGCGGCTACGTGCAGTTGCCTGGTTCTGACCTTCCTGAGCCCGTGAGAGACGTTGTCAAATGAAACAAAGACAATTATGAGATGAACAGTAAAGAGATTGAGGAAGCTGTTGAAGAGTATGAGGAGAACAGAGGACTGATTGATGAATGGTGTAACCTGGCACCTGAATCTGAAGCAGACAGGTTGGAGTGTATCTATGAACTGGAGGCAGCAGAGCCAGATCATGACAATGTTCAAGAAAATGTCCCAGACTACAGTCGACAGGCTAATGCTGTAACAGAGGCCAGAGCTATCAGAGAGCCCCCTGTCACTGATCCTGTGCTTTTATGTCACATGTACCAGAATCTGAACCAGAAGCAGGCCTGTGTATTCTATGCAGTGAGAGACTGGTGCATAAAACGTGTTTGTGGTCTGAATCCAGAGCAGCTGTTCTTTTACATCAACGGTGGTGCTGGCACAGGGAAGTCACATCTCATCAAATGCATCTACTCAGAGGCATCGAAGATACTGAGCAAACTGCCCAGACATGCTGAATTCAATTCAATTCAATTCAATTCAATTTTATTTATATAGCGCCATATCACAACAACAGTAATCTCAAGGCACTTTTCATATAGAGCAGGTCTAGACCATACTCTTTAAAATAGGTATTTACAGAGAGAGACCCAACAAATCCCACCAAGAGCAAGCACTAGGCGACAGTGGCAAGGAAAAACTTCCTTTTAAGAGGCAGAAACCTCGAGCAGAACCGGACTCAGGGTGGGCGGCCATCTGCCTCGACCGGTTGGGTTAAGAAGGAGAGAGAGGGGGAGAGGAGGGAGAGGGGGTAGGGAATAGCGAAAGAAGAACATAGCATAACACAGGTTCCATATCAGATGTAAGATGAGGCCAGTAATACAACAGTAGTAGTGATAGTAGTGATAATTAAAGTATTAACTGCTAACACAGCAATACAACTAATAGCAGTATAAGTAATTTCTAATTCTAGCAGCAGGTGTTGAGTGGAGTTGTAGGAGCAGCAGGAGACTTGTCATCACAGATCAGACTCTACAGCTCCAGAGGAAGAAATACCTGCAGAGAGAGACAGAAGAGGAGAGAGAGACGGAAGAGCACAATACTACAGGAAAGGGGAGATACTGAGTTAGTAACATGTAACATGGGATATGAATCCATATTGAGTGGAGAGAGGTGGAGAGAGAGAGAGAGAGAGAGAGAGAGAGAGAGAGAGAGAGAGAGAGAGAGAGGAGCTCAGTGCATCATGGGAGATCTCCCGGCAGTCTAGGCCTATAGCAGCATAACTAAGGGATGGTTCAAGCCTGAGCCAACCCTAACTATAAGCTTTATCAAAGAGGAAAGTTTTAAGCCTACTCTTAAAGGTACAGAGGGTGTCTGCCTCCCGGACCGAAACTGGGAGAAGGTTCCACAGTAGAGGAGCCTGATAACTGAAGGCTCTGCCTCCCATTCTACTCTTGGAAACTCTGGGAACCACCAGTAAACCAGCATTTTGGGAGCGCAGAGTCCTGGTGGGATTGTAGGGGACTATGAGATCTTTAAGGTAAGATGGAGCCTGACCATTAAGGGCTTTGTATGTGAGGAGGAGGATTTTGAATTCTACTCTAGATTTGACTGGGAGCCAATGTAGAGAGGCTAACACAGGAGAAATGTGATCTCTTTTCCTAGTTCCTGTCAGTAGTCGTGCTGCAGCATTTTGAATCAGCTGCAGAGTCTTTAGAGACTTGTTGGGGCAGCCTGATAATAATGAATTACAGTAGTCCAGCCTAGAAGTAACAAATGCATGGACTAGTTTTTCTGCATCTTTTTGGGACAGAAAATGTCTAATTTTGGAGATGTTACGCAGATGAAAAAAGGCAGTCCTAGAAGTTTGTTTTATGTGTAAGTTAAAGGACAAATCCTGATCAAAGGTGACTCCCAGATTCTTTACAGTGGAGCTGGGAGCCAGGGCAATGCCGTCTAGTGGAGCTACATCATTAGAAAGTTTGTTTCTGATGTGTTCAGGACCAATTATAATGATTTCAGTTTTATCTGAGTTTAGTAGTAAGAAGTTGCTTGTCATCCAGATTTTAATGTCCCTAAGACAAGCTTGGAGTTTGGCTAGATGATTGGTTTCATTAGGTTCCATTGACAGATAAAGCTGTGTATCATCTGCATAACAATGGAAATTTATGGAGTGTTTCCTGATAATATTGCCCAAGGGAAGCATATACAGAGTGAAGAGGATTGGTCCAAGCACTGACCCTTGTGGAACTCCAAGTCTAACTTTTGTGTACATGGAGGAGTAGTTGTTAACATGTACAAACTGAAGCCTATCAGATAGATAGGACTTAAACCAGTTTAGTGCCGTTCCTTTAATGCCAATAAAGTGCTCCAGTCTCTGTAAAAGGATGTGATGGTCAATTGTATCAAAAGCAGCACTGAGATCTAACAAGACAAGTACAGAAACAAGTCCGTTGTCTGATGCTATCAGAAGGTCGTTCGTAACTTTTACAAGTGCCGTCTCTGTGCTGTGATACAACCTAAATCCTGACTGAAAAACCTCAAATAAACTATTGTCCTGTAGAAAGTCGCACAACTGTTTTGCAACTGCTTTCTCCAGGATCTTAGAAAGAAAGGGGAGGTTAGATATAGGTCTGTAGTTGGTTAATACATCTGGATCTAGAGTGGGCTTTTTTAGAAGAGGTTTGATTACAGCTGTTTTATACGACTGCGGAACATAACCTGTTAACAAGGACAGATTTAACATATCTAATACAGGACTGCAAATTAAGGGCAGAGCTTCCTTAAGCAGCCTAGTTGGGATGGGGTCTAAGAGACAGGTTGAAGGTTTAGATGCTGAGATAATTGATGTGAGCTGGGCTAAGTCGATGGTAGAAAAGGAGTCAAGGTTAGGTTTTGCAGCTGACTCTATGGATCCTGTGTTATGGCATAAATCTGTACTGATTGAAGGCAGGATGTGATTAATTTACCTCTAATGGTAGAGATTTTATCATTAAAAAAGTTCATAAAATCATTGCTACTGAGGGTTATAGGGATGCGTGGATCTATAGAGCTGTGACTCTCTGTCAGCCTGGCTACAGTGCTGAAGAGAAACCTGGGGTTGTTCTTATTATCCTCTATTAATGATGAGTAATAGGCACTTCTTGCATTACAGAGGGCCTTTTTATATCTTTTGACACTATCCTGCCAAGCTAAGTGGGATTCTTCCAGTTTGGTGGAACGCCACACTCTTTCAAGCCTACGTGCTGTTTGTTTCAGTGTACGGGTTTGGGAGTTGAACCATGGAGCTTGCCTCTTTCTCTTTATTGTTTTCATTTTTAGGGGGACGATGGAATCTAAAGTGGTACGTAATGAGTCTGCAACACTGTCTACAAGATGATCAAGTTGGGAGGGAGTAGCTTCTGGAAAATTAAGATGAGGCACTGGACCTAAGTTAGTGGGAATCATTTCCTTGAATTTAACTACTGCATTATCGGAAATATTTCTAGTCAGGATGTTTTTTGCTGATAATACATAATCCAGCAATATGAAGTCGAAAGTGATTAAGAAGTGGTCTGATAGAATGGGATTCTGTGGGAAGACTGTTACATGTTCAATGTCAATACCATAAGCTAAAACAAGGTCGAGAGTGTGACTGAAACAGTGAGTGGGTTTATTTACACACTGAGAGAAGCCAATACAGTCTAGTAAAGAGGAAAAAGCAGAGCTAAGGCTGTCATTGTTGACATCAACATGAATATTGAAGTCGCCTACAATAATAACTTTATCTGTTTTAAGAACCAAACTCGACAGGAACTCTGAAAATTCAGATAAGAAATCAGAGTATGGACCAGGAGGACGGTACACTACAACAAATAGAATTGGCTTTAATGTTTTCCACCTTGGGTGGGACAGACTAAGAACAAGACTTTCAAATGAATTATAACTGAGTTTAGGTTTAGGGTTAATTAATAAAGTGGAGTTGAAAATGGCTGCGACTCCACCTCCACGGCCAGTGTCTCTGGGAATGTGAGTATTAATATGACTGGGGGGGGTTGATTCATTCAGGCTAACATACTCATCCTGACACAGCCAGGTTTCAGTCAGACAGAATAGATCAAGATGGTGATCTGATATCAAATCATTTACTGACATATCAAGGCCCACTGTCCTGTTGACTTCTTTCACTGGAACTGCAGCCTTTAATATATCTGGCACTACACTGCACTCTCTCCTCAAGCTGCCGAGAAGTTTGAAACCTCCATTTGTAGGACTGGGTGATCAGCTGGATGAGGTCAGAGCAGAACTTCTAAATGCTGAAATCATCATCATTGATGAAGTGTCTCTGGTGTCAAAGCTCCTCTTTGCCTACGGGGATGCGAGACTCAAACAGATCAAAGGCAGTCAGAAACCCTTTGGAGGAATGTCAGTAGTTGCAGTTGGAGACTTTTATCAGCTCCCACCAGTGCGACAGTCTAAACCTCTGTGTGTGTACGACCCATCACAGACTGACCTGTGGCAGGAACACTTTCAGATGATCACTCTGACTGAGATTATGCGTCAGAAAGATGATGTTGCCTTTGCAGAGTTGAACAGGATCCGTGTGAAGGAAAAGTCTGATGAGCTGTCTGTCGCAGACACAAGCTGTCACTGAACCACAACTTTGTCCAAGTGATGTCCTGCACATTTTTGCTACTAATAGACAAGTAGATGCACACAACTCTGCAACACTGGCTCAGCTTCACTGTCACATCACTACAATTGATGCTGATGACTATAAAAAGGAGCCACGATCTGGCAGAATGATGCAGCAAGACAAACCAGTGAAAGGAGGCAGAAATGAGTTACCAGACACACTGCAAGTTGCTGAAGGTGCTCGTGTTATGCTCACTAGAAACCTTGATGTGTCTCAAGGATTAGTCAATGG
Organism: Lates calcarifer; assembly: GCF_001640805.2. Taxonomy (NCBI): domain Eukaryota; kingdom Metazoa; phylum Chordata; class Actinopteri; family Centropomidae; genus Lates; species Lates calcarifer. The sequence continues at coordinate 15,386 of NW_026117324.1, read as the reverse complement.
TTCATTTGCTACTTTAGTCAGAGTGGTAACCTTTCAACAACATGGATCTTCACGTGTCACTAAGCTTGGACTAAAGATGGATGATGAAACAGCTGGAAGGAACAGCAGTAACAGAGCATCAGGAGTACATGATAACCTTGTGTACATAGAGAGAGCAGAGGAGAAGCTGAAACAGAAAGGAGTGGTTCACAGACAGTTTCCCATTAAACTGGCCTTTGCATGTACAATTCATAAGGTTCAAGGTATGACCAGAACATCAGCTGTCGTCTCACTGAAGCACATTTTTAAACCCGGCATGGCTTATGTTGCAATCAGTCGAGTGACCTCTCTCAGTGGACTGCACCTACTGGACATGGATGAGAGTAAAATCTACGCCAACACAGAAATCACTGCAGCACTGGAGAACATGAGACAAGTCAGTTTGGACAACATGATGCCTCTTCTTCATATCACACAAACACTGAGCAGGCCTGACACTCTGACCATTGTTCACCACAATACAGAAGGGTTGCCGTCTCATGTTAATGACACAAAGAGCCATCATGAACTGTGTCTAGCAGATGTGTTGTGTCTCACAGAAACTCACCTACAGGGTTCCTTTGTTGCTGAGTCTCCACCTACAAGGTTACAACATGTTCAAACGCAACACACACCTGTCCTATACAAAGTTCCCACAGATGGCCAGCAGAAGTGGTGGTGGAGTTGCTGTTTATGTCAAAGACAACATTCAGGTTCGTGAGAAACAGTATGTTCATAATGTAACTGACCTTGAGTTTGTGGCTTTGAAGGTTGAAGCTCCCATGAGTGCACTGATTGCAGCTGTGTACAGACCTCCAGACTACTGTATGAGATCATTCCTGTCTAACCTGAGCAGCCTGTTGGACTCACTGGAGATCCTGGATTGTCATCCCATCATTGTCTGTGGTGACTTTAACGAGAATCTTTTATCCAGAGCAAGCAAACCGATACTGGAGCTGTTTGAGTCTAGAGGATACACACAACTCATCACTGCTGCAACCACAGAGAAGAACACACTGCTGGACCTGATCTTCATCTCACAACCACAGAGATGTCTCCATTCTGGTGCGATGAAAACCTATTACAGCTATCACGACCCTGTGTACTGTGTACTGTCAGCTGAGTCTGAAAGGTGGAAAAATGCAAATGATTTGAATCTAAAATCCACATTTTCAGTGCAGAGATCTGAGAAAGTAGTTTATGAGAACTTTGTGTGAAATTGTGAGAAAAGTAGAGCAAACCAGCGAACAGTGTATTTGATAAAATCTAAAAGAGTATATCATTATTACTGTGTCTACTGATGAGTGATTAAGAGAGACAGCCACAGCAGTTTAATATGATCTAAATTCGGGGGTCCTCTATAGAGCCGGACCACAGGCTGTTCCAGCCTCACTGAGGCTGTGAGGGAGGGAGGGAGGACCAGAGGACCCCTATAAAATAACAAACTGCAAGGCTTCTTTGTTGCTTGAGGAATATAACAATGTTTGACAAAGTGCTTATCATTTTTATCCCTCAACCATAACACTGTCTTTGTATGTCACCTGGTAAAATATAGTCACAGTGATGTATTCTGTTCAGGTTCCTCCAGTGAGTAAGGTAAGGTAAATACAGTGAGGGTCATGTTGTAGTTTTTAAGTAACATTGTTGTTGAACTAATGTAACTGTCCATGTAAAGGAAACCTAATTTTACTGTTTAACAACTTATTGGTAGATTTCATGTCATAGGTAACATTGGTTTGGTAATCAGAACTGTTAAGAGTATTGGATAATGTTATAGGTCATATAGTCTTTCCGGTTAGTCAGTGAGTTGTATATGTATATGTTGTATATGTCAGTGAGTTGTGCTTCCCTTGTGTTTTGGCCTGTGTATTTATCAGGGTGGGTTTTGGGTCTGGGTTGGTAAATACACAGGCCAAAACTTTCAGTAGCTGTATAGAACTGCTGTAAAGCTGAGCAGCTGTACAACCATACAACTGCTTAAAAACACAGCAGTTCTATACAACTACTGAAACATGTACATGTATATATACAGCATTACAGTGTATATATACATGTACATGTTTCTGTGTACAAAGCTGTACTGCACTGTAGCAGTACAGCTTTGTACACAGCTGTCAACACTGGGAATACATCAGAAAGTGTGTGTTCTCAATGTAACACACACTTTCTGATACCTACCAGCTGATACCCCACATTTCCATCCACCCAATGTCCCAGTGCCCTCTGTCATCCTGCTGCCACTGACCACACACCACAACACCATCTTAACTGTCAGTCTGAGGTGGACCCATCAGTACTGGACCACACAGAGACCCTGTTCCTCCTCAGTGCTCAGGCTTCCTCACAACAGAGCAGAAGGTATGGTTGGTTTTTGTCATATAACAGGACTTTTTGATGTTTGTTCATTCATCTGTTCATATTACAGTAATACTGTTGCTCTTGACTTTTATGTCACAGTTAGGAGTTTAATAAAGTTATGCAGAAAGCAGAAGCTCTACAGCCACTGGAAAGGTCAAAGGTCAGTCCATCTTCATGCTGACACTGTGCTCTGTTGACAGTTTTGGTTTGTGCCAACAACTGACTGAAGAGCATCATGACAGAACAAACTGTGAACCCTGGACAGAATGACTGTGTCTCTGAAAACAGCTCTGCAGTTTAAAGGATCTTTTGGACTGTTGACCTCTACCCAACTGAGATATGTTTATTCTGCATCTCATAAGAATTTATTCCTTTCCTTTTCATTTCCTTTCCTCCCACCCCCCCCAACTGCCCACCTGTCTCTTCATCAATAGATAAAGAGAACAGATAGAGAGGGAAAACAGGTCAATTAGTTCAGGTGCCACAGGCACGTCAACTAATTAACCTGGAGGAGAGGCCAGATTTTAGTCATCTTAATCATTAGTGTGGGGTGTCAGCTGCTATGTATGTTAAAGGTTTCTCACATTTGTGCACTTAGCCTTGATCTAATCTAAAGCTCTGGGTACAGACATGAGTCCTACACTGTTTAGAACTCCAGTGGTAAAATGTGTGTGAAACTGAAGCTCAGGGTTTTCACATGGGCCTTGTCTAATGACGTGATTGTTCCCATGTTACTCCTCTCACCTGAAGTCACACAGGTGAATTACATTTTGAAAAACACATTCAAATGTTGGATAACATACACCTGAACTGATCATGTTGATATGATATGACAGTGGAGTTCTGCTGGAGTTGCTGAGTCATGAACTACTGAGCACATTAGATCAAGTCTAACCACTGTGTGAGAAGCCTTTGGTGGTAAGGCTGAACAATTCTGTGTAGAAACCACTGAGATCAATGCTGTCCAACAAAAGACACCATGTACTCCATGTTCTAATGTCAAAAGCTCTGGGTTCACAAATGTGTCACCCTTCATCTGTTTATGAGCATAAAATATGTTACATTTGTTGTTGCCCTATCCTGTCACACTGCATTCATTTGATATTTACCCATGAATCCTCACTGCAGTTTTTAATCCACACAGTATGATTTGGGCTCTGTGCCTACCGTAACACCTTCATAGAATGAGTGACAGAGAGATGCCTACACAGATGATGACTGATGGTAACATACGTTGTTCAGCCCTGCCTTACAAAAGTCAAGTTCAAACACTACAGATGATTACTTGACTCCATATTCTGTTGCAGCCATTTTTGTGGCATATCTTATTATTTAGAGATTTCAAGTTACATAATAAAAAGGGTCATGCGTGAGATATGATATAATTTGTAAGCATGTTTGTATATTCTATTGATAAACTGTCATTTATTCCTGTTTCTGCTACAACTGCTCCTTCAAATTTAGACGAATAACTGTTATTTGCTACATATGACAACACATAATAATATCATCATCACATTCAGATGTTCAGTATTTTCTTCATCTCATCACCACCACCAGTGTCTAGACCTTGGGGGGTTTCCTATACCAAACACAGCCTCATCCCCTTTCAAATATGATGACATAATAATGGGGTCTAATCCCCAATGATGCTCACACGTCACACCTCATTTTTCTCTTCTTTGTGCACATGGCAATACAATTTTGTTGACTGAGAATGAAATACATTTGATAGTAATCTTTTACAGATAAAAATGACTTCAGCAAACTATGCTGCTTGTTTGGACAGTCAGAAACATGAGATCATTTTGTGAGACAAGAAAAATATTTGAACAATGAAAGAGAAAATACATGTTTTATTTAGAATCTACATCCACCCTCACCATGTTTCCCTCGTCCATCAAGAGGGTGGACATGCCTGGCTGCTCCTCTGTCACACCAACAACAGTGACCGAGTCAGCACTGGCTTTGACCTCCTGTTGAGAGGAAAAGAACATGAGCTATCATCTTGTCAGATACATTGGTCACCTGTTACCACAACCAAAATCTCTCCCTAACATTAAGGAAGACTGTTGTCTTTCCACCATTGTCATTATTTCATTTCATTTAAGTCACAGCAATTAGAAAAAAAAGTTGTTTCCTGTCAATTTGAAAACATTTAGTTTAGTAGCTTTAAGGTTAAGTGCATATGGGAAATAAAAAGTCACTGATTTCTGTCATAAGCCTGTAGGTTATCTCTGGTGCACTGATGTGATTTGTTAAATAAGAAATGAATTACTTAAGCCTTTTCATTGTGTTATACTATACCTCAAGCTTTGTATATGTGGTTGAATGGAGCTGAACCCCATAACCTGAGACCTTGACTTTGAGATGGGTCAGTCTCAGGTGCTCCCCAAGCTGTGGGGTCAGCTCCACAGCCTGCTCCCTCCAGAGGCAAACGTTTGCTTGTTTTTTGTCCTATGGAGGATAAGACAATATGATGTGTTAGTATGCTGCCTAAACCATAGTAACAACAAGTAAATACAATGCATTAAGAATCTAAGGCTGTAACAAAAGGAGTGGCTTTTGGAGGTGAATCCCTAACAACAGCAAACAAAGCTGTCAAATAAATATGGCTCAGTAAAGGGAAAATCTGAAATGAAATGATTTTGGAATGTTTTGGAGTAGATCCCTAAAGTTGGCCTGTCATATAACAGAGAGGAACAGTGAAGTTTTTTGTGTGCTGGTGAGTCTCCTCAGCCTCTGCCTCAATCCCCCACTTCCTTCTCTGAGCTTTCTTCCTGTGATCGTGGCCTAGGTGTATTGGTATCAGCTCTCTCCAGTTGTCCAGGTTCAGTGCTGGATAATCCATATTCCACAGAAGCAACAGATCATCCCTGCTATACCACATCATTTTACCTCCATGTATTCCATATACTGCCATTAGTGATTCAGTTGTCCAGAGCAGCTCTTACAGCAGCATGCAGTTGCTCATCATGAAAAGTGCACTTTACTGCTTCAGTTCCACTTTGATCGCCCAACAAACAGAACAGACCAGACAGGACAAACATTCATAAGGCCAGAGGAGTCACTTAATTCCCTTATTCTATTCTACTCTGTTCTAATACTGTGATTACTTTTAAGTCTTGGTCACACAAAGACAAAACATGAAAAGCTTGACCATGTCAAGTAACAGAACATGTAAATCAATTATACTCTGATCATACCATACAATGCAATATACACATGGACTGCATGGACATTTCCAACAGCTGTGCCAACCAGAGTTCAGTGCAACAAAAAATTCTCAATGAACACAAAGATGGTTTCTCCAGATAATATTGCTGTATTTACACTGCACCACAAACAAAGGCAGATGATGTGGCTTCTCCAGCATCATTTCTATAAATAAGATAATAAGATCAGATAATCCTTTATTAGTCCCACAGTGGGGAAATTGACATTGTTGCAGCAGCATAAGTGATTGAAAAGATAGAAAAAGACATAAATACGAATAAAGGCAAGATAAAAACAAGATAATGCTATAAAAAATATACACATAAGAACAGTATACACATGACAATGTAATAAAAATATGAACAGAAGAGCAACATACACTGGACTTTATACATAGAGACAGAAAATGAACTAAATATAGATATTGCACATTTTGAAGGTGCACACAATGAATATATATATGACAGCAGCTGTTTTGGATTAATTAAAGTGCAGAACCTAGTGAAAATGTCCATGTGAGTATGTGGTGAACTAGGAGCAGTGCTGGTTGTAGAGTCTGACAGCAGCAGGAAGGACCTGCAATACCTCTCCTTCACACACTTTAGGTGAAGCAGCCTATCGCTGAAGGAGCTGCTCAGTGCTGTCAAACTGTCCTGCATGGGGTGGAGCTCATTGTCCATCAGGGATCATAGCTTTGCTATCATCCTCCTCTCTCCCACCACCTCCACAGGCTCAAGGGGGACAGAGCTGGCTTTCTTGATCAGCTTGTCCAATCTCTTCCTGTCCACTGCTGAGATGCTGCTGCCCCAGCAGGCCACTCCATAGAAGATGGCTGATGCCATAACATTGTGTAATATTTGTGTAAGTTTTAGTTTGAATGTATGTAAAACAATGACAGTCAGAGCATGTCATTTTTCATCAATATTGCTGAGTTTCTTCTGCAACACAGGAACATATCTGTTCTAGGGACTTCCTAACTCTGTTGTAGGCTACAATAAAATAAATAGTAACTGGTAGAAAGAATAGAAACAAGAGTGCTAAGGTTCTTTGACTACATTGGTCAAATATTACTAAAACAATAATTCTGATTTCATTGACTTTCACTGTATTGTGTGTGGTGTGTGTTGGAGAAATCTGCAGGATGGTTGATGGATGACGAGACAGACTCGGTAACACACAGGAGACTCGGATGGCTTACGCAGCGGTAGAGTTTACTGGCCAGGAGAAATAACCATAACACATCATGTTATGCAGTGCCATCATCACTTCTGGGGACTCTCCCTCTGAGGTAGGTATTTATTCCCTTTGTGCAAAGACCAAACATGGATACTTACAGTTCTGGAGGAGACAGTAAGTCAGTGACTAATGATAACTGACAAGTGCCCAGTGACCTTGATTGAGGCACACACACATTTCCCAGCATATCTTGCCTCTCCCTCCAGCCACAGCTGCTGCAGGACAGACTTATGAGACATAACAGAGGATACACAGTGAGAAAGGGAAGGCCCAGGTCAGAGTGTGCCTAGGCCTCAGCAAAGCTGTATTTCTGGAAAATGTATCTAATTTTCTTATTTAAATCAGGGATGTTTTACACAATGTAATTCTTTTTCATATGTTTGTTTTAGAAGTTTTTAATTGAATTGATTAAATACTAGGCCATTAACCATAAAACCATGTGTCCTCAGACAAAATCTTATCATTTCAATTTGATGTCCAACTGTGAAATAATCATTTAAAATCTATAATATATATGCCAGATGAAAGGGTTATGGTTAGAGTTTTATTTTGTGGTTGCCAAAAATGTGTCCCAAGTTTTGTCAACACCATCAGCCATTTATAATTTAGCAGTAAAATCAGACAAATAGATAGTCAGCTATATTCCTGAGGACCCCCTTACAACTCTGCACAGCTGCTAAAGGGTTCACTATCATTAGTATTATGTCACCCATGCACTATTAATCAAAACACAGAATAAAATTCTCCATCACACCCTCACAGATGAAAGTCTGGAAAATGTGAGAGTTGAACTTTTGAATGTCAGACAGTGAAACAGTGAGGTGGTGAAACAAAACCCAGCAGCCAGAGAGTTTAAAGCCAGGTGGCCTGCATTCCTTCACATTGATGAGGTAAAGACCTGCTTGCCTTTTCCCTCTTCTTATTATGCAATTTCAGTGTGCAGCTGTTAAAAAAAAGTCTGATAAGGTAACACAAAAGATGACCGACATTTGGAGAAAAAAAATCTCCCGTAGAGGAAACAGTTCTTTATTTTGGCCACTTGGGGGCAGAAGAACTCTACAGCAAGCTAAGAGTAGAACTTGTGACATATAAAGTTGATAATGTGAAGGTTTCAGTTAAGAGTTGCCTTTTCACTGGTCAGCAGGCACAGAACAATCATTTGAAGAACTGTTTATGTCCATGCTAAACTGTAAGTTGTTAAGGTAGGTCAAAATCAGAATCTATCCTTTTAATGGGATACAACTTCAAAATAGCCTTACACCATGACTGAATCAATGATGTCTGTCTCTTGTCATTTCTCTTCTTTCTAACAGATAAATGCTGAATTCCAGCAGATTAGAACACTTCCACTTGAGACAAACTTCATGGTACTGTTGGACAATCTTTTACCCCAGCTGACATCTGTTTTCCAGAGGAAGGGAGGTGCTTCTGGGCAGAAACTATCCAAACATCTGTAAGTCTGTGTATGAAATGTTATGGAATTTTTTTTCATACATACTTCATACACTGTGTAATTGTATTGTCCATATGAAGCCCCAGTTTATATCATCATTAACAGCCTGGAATATTTGCAAGGTACCAAAACCCATTTCCAAGGAAATGTATTGTCTTGTTAAGGCAATAATACCATATGGGCCAGTTCAATCCTGTTTTCTCAGGTGGTGACAATAAAAGTTCAAGTGCTTTGAGCAAGGTGTTGACAATCCTTAGCTCAGTGGCCAGAGGATGGGGCTGTAGATGTACTAAGCACCTATGGACAGCATTGTTGTCTGTTGTACTGTATGTCCCTGAATAAACAGGAGTTAAAACAGCATGTTCATACCTCACTTTAAAAAAAACAACTAGGCCACACTTCACAATCATTTTGTAGTTAAAAAAGGATGACCTTTTACAGTATGTTTGACATAATATTGAGCTATATAGATCAAACTTGACAAAGCTGATTGGAAGTCAGTGTGTAGGTTACAACAGGTTGGAAATTTGAAATATTTTTTCTAGTTATTTATGTGTTTATGGATGTTTTAATCGGTCGAATCTCTTCACACAGGCTACAAGTGATGTTAATCTCAAAAAGGCAGCAGTTCTCAAGACACTTTGCCTCTACCTTGGTGAGGATGATGGACTACTAATTTGGGAGCATATGGTAAGTCAGTGTAATAGTTTTTTTTCTCGTCAGATATATTGTAACTTAGAAAAGTACATGGTTACAGTAAGATTCCAAAGTCACTCGCACCTTAGTTGTTAAAACCCTTTAGGTCTCTTCCATGTCTGACAGAGGTGTCTGACATGTGTAAAATCAGATGTATAACAACACACTGCACTGTGACTGTGGAATACAATATAACATTTGACCAGTTCTGATGTTTCTAATGCTCCTCTATCTGTGAAACAGGACCATATCGTTTTTAAAAATAAGTCAATAAAAATAGGTACAAAATTTCTAGCCTTTTCAACATCTTTGAATAAGCAAACAAGTGTGTCAGTAATGGTCAACACTCTTGACAATGTGTTTTACCATACAATCTTCAGGGTTCCTGCCACCAATATGATATTATGTTTCCAGTGTGGACATTTGCACTGGTTAAAATCCAAGCATTTCTCTAAGCTAGGCAGACATCAGAAAATGTGGCTGGCACATATCTGGGTGGAAGCTAGATGATTATGGCAAAGCACATACTGTCAACAAAGATTTTATTAAATTGTTTTATTTAACATATATTTTAAAAAGAAAATAAAAACTGAATATCAACAGGATTAACCATAGAGATTGTTGGGTATGTGACCAAGATAATCATTAAGTGAAGTGTGTGACATTCAAAAGTTTTCATTTTCTCTAATTTCTCTGTATAACATTGGAAATTTTGTTGAAGGTGTGATCATTGTGGACAGCACTGTATCTGCAGCTCAAGCTTGTGCGGTGACACTATTAAGAATTTATTCAAAAAGTGCTCATGTGAATGGATGGGGACAGGCTTTCCCCCAAAGTCCTTGGGCTACAGAACAAAATCACTATAGGACTGTAGGTATTCTTCAGCCACACGTGAACACAGTAATCCTGCTTTGTTGTCTCTGTTGTTTTTCATTTGTGTAGAGTGAGGGAATATTGATCTGAAATGAAAATGACAACACTCAACAAACTTGTTCTATCATATCCACTCACCACTTTATCCAAAGAAAGTGGTTGCAGTGTATTGTAATGTCTGGGTCAGGTCATCTGTGTTTCTTGTTTCCCACTCGTCGACAGTTGTGGCACTGTTTAGTTGCAGTTAAGGAATTTTGCTGGACTCTGCTTGTTTTTTGAACATTTGTCACTGGTTTGTTTTTTGAGTGATGGCACAGGTGCATCTTGTTAAAAGACCAACTCAAGCAAGTCAAGCAACCCAAGAGCACCAAGCTACATTACAGGGAATTTTGTTGGAGAACTAAAATCTAATTGCATTCTCTCTGGTGTCCAATCAGGGGACAGGTTTACAAATGTGTTTTCCATTTCAAAAAGCTCATTGGAGTGTGATCACAGATGCTTTTAACAGCTAAGGGTCAAAGTTTCTGTAATGGCAGACATCCCCCTTTTTATCAGGCCAGCTATTCAGAGACAGTCTCTTCATCCCCTGATTTGATTAGATACATTAGATACAAAGACAACAGCTTTGATTACAAAAATGTATATACACAGTAAGAAATTTCAAAGGAGCCCTAAACAAATACAATGTCACAGAGTTATTATTACAAGCTCAAAGCAAGGCCAGTGGAGTAAGAAGAGCAGGCATTGTTCAGAGGGCTGAACAATGTGAACATTTTTAGGCAGCATAGATCACAGCTAAGAAGCTGAGATGATAACCTTAGAAGAGAGGGTGAGTGATTATCACAAACCCTACAGCAACCAAATATTCCAAAGAAGTTTTATGTCTCTGCAGTGCTGGTTTGCCAACAAATCAATTGTCCTTCAACTTAACCCATAATGGGTTCTAACTTTAATATCAGTGTTCTCCATTAATTACCCAGACTGTGGCAACCCCCCACAGTCTAATTTATCTTGCCATAGTCTCATTATGAACCAGAAATATTTGAAGACTTCTCATAACAACATTAAACATTAAGCCATTGCTTCAGCAAGATATTTTTCAGATGACATGCACAGCCTTTGTGGAGACCAGTCAGTCCAAACAGTATATTGGTGTGATGTCACACATAATTTTACAACAACAATGATAATCTGGTGACTCAGTCAAGGTTTAGTTCTGACTCTCAAACAATGAAAAATGGAAATCAAATTGATTGACACTGCCAACTGACAAAAGATAGGATTTCTGTTTATTTTCTGTAGCCAACTACTAATTATCTGGCAGCAAAGCCAAAGCTCAGTTATATTCAGGGTTTTTTCTACATCGTCTATTTACTTGATCCAATCAACAGATCACATGATTTTTAGTTTGATACAGGAAGGTTTTTCACAACAACTCAACACTATTTACTAGCTACCTTTTGTATCTTCCCTTGTTTATTGTTGTAGAAATTGAATAGTCTAAACTGTTGATCTGTTGAACTTGGAGGTCAGAGGACCACTGTCTGTCTGTCAGCTTTATACATTATTGTTTATATTACAACTCAAAACCACTTTCTCTCTTCTGTCACTTCTTCTCCATGTCGTTCTTTCTTATTTCTTTCCTCCTCCTCACATGCTGCCACCTGTTGCTCAACTCGTTCTTTGTTGCACGTCTTTCTCTCTAACAGCTTGCTTTGATGGAAAATCATTTCCATCACCAATGTTAGCTTCGGACAAATAATAATAATAATAATAATAAATTTTATTTATAGTGCACTTTATATTTTAGCAAGAAAATCTCAAAGTGCTACAAAAGTAATCAAAATGAATTAAAAACAGTTAAAAGGAATAAAACATCAAAATTTAAACAAGAAACAAAATATGCACAAATAATGCACGGTCTCTTTTGTCATACATTTAATACATTATTTTAACATATACAGTAACACGTTTTCCATTTGAATTTGTATGTTGAACTTTGTATGAGAGCTCTATTGACAGGCTGACTTCTTGTCTTTTCCTTTGTCTCCTTAAGTGTCACAGTATTTGTTTTTGAAAAGGAGCTCTGTTAGTCATGATATAATGTGTTATGTGGAAATTTGACACAGATTAAAACACCAGAAAATCTACACCAAACCAACCAAAACAACCATCAAACCAAGGCGGGTGGTATAACTGGCTGTATATTCAGACACAAAGACCAACAAATGAATTTTCTTTTTTAGGGATTTATTGAATTCACCTAAGGTTCATGTTTTTTTTAGTGTGGGAGGAAACCGGAGTGCCCGGAGAAAACCACGCAAGCACCAGGAGAACATGTTAACTCCACACAGAAAGAAGAACTGAGACATCCAGAAGATGTCAGCATCTTCTTTCTGTGGGGCTGCAGTGCTAATCACAGAGCCACAATGCTGCCCATGAAGGGTAATGTGCTGTATGTTTGCGTGTGCATGTGTGGGTGCAGTTACAAACCTTGACCTTAACCTTAACCTTAACCTTCTCTCTGAGGCTCCAGAGCCTCTTTGTCTCTTCATTTCTGGAACGAGCTTGTGACGGACGTCTTGTACCATCACACATCTGATCTCCTGTCCACCTTCCCAGGATACTAAGAGAAAGTCAGTGTCTTAATTATGAAGAAAAACCTCATTGCTGATGTAGAATCAGTCCTGTATTTATTGCATGTTCATCCAAATATTTCCTAGTTATTTCTCCATGTGTTTTAAGTTGTAAGCAGGTACTTGCTGGATGCAAATAATATTTGAAACATTAACTAATCATGTTGAAAATGAATACAGTTTCTAGAAAGAGGAAGGATTAGAAGATAAGATATAAAGAAATGAAGAGATAGTCTGGTTAGATAACTGTAAAGCTAAACAACATTTGTCATCAGATTTGCTTTGGTCAAATTAGAAATCTTACCTGGCCTCTTCTTCTGTGTCGGCTTCCAAGTCACCTGAAGAAAGACACAACAGAGCATAAAGAAACAGATGGCTGGATAATAGATGAATGCAAATTCCCACTGAAGACAAGTGTTACTCAGTCCAGGCTCTGGTTAGGTGAGTGTTTCTGTGGAGAAGCACTTAGTTCTAGAATGAATGCATCATAGCAGATGAATGGAAGGCTCATTATCATATAATAGAACCTTTCCCTTCTCTGTGAAACCACACACACACACACACGTACAGTTGTACACCTGTCTTTTGTGGGACCTGCCATTGACCTAATGCATGATGCTGTCAGACCCAACAAGTATAGTGAGAATAAATAATAAAGGTATATAATCAGAATAATTACTGTGTAGTGTGTAGTAATTTCTCATAGTTTAATTGAAAATCTACACAGTATACGCTCACTGATACAGCACCATGTAATGTATGTATTTAAAAAATGTTGGTTGAATCAGATATGGAGTTGGTAAAATGCCATGACCCCTTACTTTCAGAACATTACACCACAAGAGATGTTAGCTAGCTAGTGGTAACGTTACCTAGAAATGTTAAGCTAAAATGTGCAGTGGGACATTTTAAGATCCCAGATTGTATTTTGTACAGTACACTATTACCACAACTTAGAGTATTAGTGAAATATGGATTCTGTAACACTTATATTACACTTATTCACCATTAACTAATTGCTTATTCACATGCATATTGGCTCTTTATTAGTCATTATTAAACACTTATTATTCCCTGACTCTGCATGATCATATTCTACAGCTACTAGGCCATTAACTAAGACTTTCCCTCAATAACCTCTGTATTACTGCTTACTGACTTTAAGGAAGGAAGCTGTTGTACATGAATTCCTGCATAGATATGAATATTTTATTGGGCTGTTCAGGGGTCACTGCACGTCAGCCATGACAGCCACATAAATCAAGAGCCATATCAAGCAGGAAGATGTTCCTGAGGTGCAGCAGACTGTTAATGTGGAGGAACTGTGAGCCTTTCTGCTGGTGACACAAGCACACAACAGGAATGCAGATAATGGGCCTCATTTATCAAGATATGTATGTGTTTATTTCTGCATAAAATGAATGAACTGAACCATCCAACATCTCCAACTGGGAGCCATGACATCAGGCACTTTAAACCATGTAGAGCAGGTGAACTCTTATACAGCATTAAAGAAAAGTGTGCTGTGTCCACACAGTTCCGATTTTACTGTCACCCTCCTAAGACAGAATGACTCTGCTAGTCATAAAATCATAGCAGGGCAACCGCATGAGCCATCACACTGTTAAACCATATTCTAAATATGTAAACCATTTATTCAGGGAGATGAAAGCAAACGTCAACAATATTATCCAGGATTGCACAGTAAATGCAGCTGATAATTAAGATTCCTCTCTCCACTGCAGTACAGCTCCATACCCAGCAAGAGATTACTGCAAACAGTGTCTGGTGGCCAAATGGTAAAGGCACATACCACATAACTACAATATTCATGCTTCCATTTCTGACTGGGGCACCTTCTCCTCCTGCCCTTATTACCCATCTCTCCAAAGTTGTCAACTATTAAAACTAATAAAAGACAAAATGCTCTAAAAGAATCTTTGGAAAATAAATTGGCTTCACATTAGGATGACATTAGGATGGGGATTCCTGCAGCCAACCAGCACCTGACTGCTAAGACACCAAGAAATATTAATAATTAAACAAGAACAACGCATGTAAAACCAAACGACCAACAACCGAGCCACTTATAGAAATAATAAAGAGCCAAAAACCAGATATTTTTTAACAGTTGTGGTCATATCAACTAGCAGGGTTTTTCAATAATTATTAACCTCATTACCACATAAATATCTTCAATTGTCAGAGGAGTTTTGCCTTTAGCTTTCTCAGCAAAAGTTCTGTGGGCACTCACAGGTTTGATACATAATGATCATGTGTCTAATTACAGCACAGAAGTTAATATTTCACTGTTAAAAGAACATTTTGCACCTTGCAAATAATCCAGGCTGTTGATGATGATGCAAACTGGGGCTTCATATGAACAATACAATTACACAGTGTATGAAGTATGTATGAAAAAAAAAGTTGTCAACTATTAAAACTAATAAAAGACAAAATGCTCTAAAAGAATCTTTGGAAAATAAATTGGCTTCACATTAGGATGACATTAGGATGGGGATTCCTGCAGCCAACCAGCACCTGACTGCTAAGACTGGCTGTTCATAGGGAGTTCTACTCACTATGATTGGTCCACTGTTTCCATGCTCAGTGATTGATACAGCTTAATAGATTATTGATTCATACTCCTGTGACACAGCTTATTGTCATTTCAATGCAAAAGTCCACAGAGTTTGGTGATTCTAAATCAGACACCAAGCTATTTCAGTTGAATATTAGTATTGTTGTCATTTAGGGTGTTAGCAGTTTGTGTTGTTGTGTGAAGAAGTATTAAGATCCTTCACATAAGCAAAAGTCTCACAAAATAACACAAACCAATTAACCAATCAAGTTCCAGCAGCTCCTGTGTTCTAAAATTCCTGTTTTTCTCAATGGAGTCT
>NW_026117323.1:0-46179 GCF_001640805.2 Lates calcarifer | reverse complement strand
AACTGATCATGTTGATATGATATGACAGTGGAGTTCTGCTGGAGTTGCTGAGTCATGAACTACTGAGCACATTAGATCAAGTCTAACCACTGTGTGAGAAGCCTTTGGTGGTAAGGCTGAACAATTCTGTGTAGAAACCACTGAGATCAATGCTGTCCAACAAAAGACACCATGTACTCCATGTTCTAATGTCAAAAGCTCTGGGTTCACAAATGTGTCACCCTTCATCTGTTTATGAGCATAAAATATGTTACATTTGTTGTTGCCCTATCCTGTCACACTGCATTCATTTGATATTTACCCATGAATCCTCACTGCAGTTTTTAATCCACACAGTATGATTTGGGCTCTGTGCCTACCGTAACACCTTCATAGAATGAGTGACAGAGAGATGCCTACACAGATGATGACTGATGGTAACATACGTTGTTCAGCCCTGCCTTACAAAAGTCAAGTTCAAACACTACAGATGACTACTTGACTCCATATTCTGTTGCAGCCATTTTTGTGGCATATCTTATTATTTAGAGATTTCAAGTTACATAATAAAAAGGGTCATGCGTGAGATATGATATAATTTGTAAGCATGTTTGTATATTCTATTGATAAACTGTCATTTATTCCTGTTTCTGCTACAACTGCTCCTTCAAATTTAGACGAATAACTGTTATTTGCTACATATGACAACACATAATAATATCATCATCACATTCAGATGTTCAGTATTTTCTTCATCTCATCACCACCACCAGTGTCTAGACCCTGGGGGGTTTCCTATACCCAACACAGCCTCATCCCCTTTCAAATATGATGACATAATAATGGGGTCTAATCCCCAATGATGCTCACACGTCACTCCTCATTTTTCTCTTCTTTGTGCACATGGCAATACAATTTTGTTGACTGAGAATGAAATACATTTGATAGTAATCTTTTACAGATAAAAATGACTTCAGCAAACTATGCTGCTTGTTTGGACAGTCAGAAACATGAGATCATTTTGTGAGACAAGAAAAATATTTGAACAATGAAAGAGAAAATACATGTTTTATTTAGAATCTACATCCACCCTCACCATGTTTCCCTCCTCCATCAAGAGGGTGGACATGCCTGGCTGCTCCTCTGTCACACCAACAACAGTGACTGAGTCAGCACTGGCTTTGACCTCCTGTTGAGAGGAAAAGAACATGAGCTATCATCTTGTCAGATACATTGGTCACCTGTTACCACAACCAAAATCTCCCTAACATTAAGGAAGACTGTTGTCTTTCCACCATTGTCATTATTTCATTTCATTTAAGTCACAGCAATTAGAAAAAAAGTTGTTTCCTGTCAATTTGAAAACATTTAGTTTAGTAGCTTTAAGGTTAAGTGCATATGGGAAATAAAAAGGCACTGATTTCTTTCATAAGCCTGTAGGTTATCTCTGGTGCACTGATGTGATTTGTTAAATAAGAAATGAATTACTTAAGCCTTTTCATTGTGTTATACTATACCTCAAGCTTTGTATATGTGGTTGAATGGAGCTGAACCCCATAACCTGAGACCTTGACTTTGAGATGGGTCAGTCTCAGGTGCTCCCCAAGCTGTGGGGTCAGCTCCACAGCCTGCTCCCTCCAGAGGCAAACGTTTGCTTGTTTTTTGTCCTATGGAGGATAAGACAATATGATGTGTTAGTATGCTGCCTAAACCATAGTAACAACAAGTAAATACAATGCATTAAGAATCTAAGGCTGTAACAAAAGGAGTGGCTTTTTGAGGTGAATCCCTAACAACAGCAAACAAAGCTGTCAAATAAATATGGCTCAGTAAAGGGAAAATCTGAAATGAAATGATTTTGGAATGTTTTGGAGTAGATCCCTAAAGTTGGCCTGTCATATAACAGAGAGGAACAGTGAAGTTTTTTGTGTGCTGGTGAGTCTCAGCCTCTGCCTCAATCCCCCACTTCCTTCTCTGAGCTTTCTTCCTGTGATCGTGGCCCAGGTGTATTGGTATCAGCTCTCTCCAGTTGTCCAGGTTCAGTGCTGGATAATCCATATTCCACAGAAGCAACAGATCATCCCTGCTATACCACATCATTTTACCTCCATGTATTCCATATACTGCCATTAGTGATTCAGTTGTCCAGAGCAGCTCTTACAGCAGCATGCAGTTGCTCATCATGAAAAGTGCACTTTACTGCTTCAGTTCCACTTTGATCGCCCAACAAACAGAACACACCAGACAGGACAAACATTCATAAGGCCAGAGGAGTCACTTAATTCCCTTATTCTATTCTACTCTGTTCTAATACTGTGATTACTTTTAAGTCTTGGTCACACAAAGACAAAACATGAAAAGCTTGACCATGTCAAGTAACAGAACATGTAAATCAATTATACTCTGATCATACCATACAATGCAATATACACATGGACTGCATGGACATTTCCAACAGCTGTGCCAACCAGAGTTCAGTGCAACAAAAAATTCTCAATGAACACAAAGATGGTTTCTCCAGATAATATTGCTGTATTTACACTGCACCACAAACAAAGGCAGATGATGTGGCTTCTCCAGCATCATTTCTATAAATAAGATAATAAGATCAGATAATCCTTTATTAGTCCCACAGTGGGGAAATTGACATTGTTGCAGCAGCATAAGTGATTGAAAAGATAGAAAAAGACATAAATACGAATAAAGGCAAGATAAAAACAAGATAATGCTATAAAAAATATACACATAAGAACAGTATACACATGACAATGTAATAAAAATATGAACAGAAGAGCAACATACACTGGACTTTATACATAGAGACAGAAAATGAACTAAATATAGATATTGCACATTTTGAAGGTGCACACAATGAATATATATATGACAGCAGCTGTTTTGGATTAATTAAAGTGCAGAACCTAGTGAAAATGTCCATGTGAGTATGTGGTGAACTAGGAGCAGTGCTGGTTGTAGAGTCTGACAGCAGCAGGAAGGACCTGCGATACCTCTCCTTCACACACTTTAGGTGAAGCAGCCTATCGCTGAAGGAGCTGCTCAGTGCTGTCAAACTGTCCTGCATGGGGTGGAGCTCATTGTCCATCAGGGATCATAGCTTTGCTATCATCCTCCTCTCTCCCACCACCTCCACAGGGTCAAGGGGGACAGAGCTGGCTTTCTTGATCAGCTTGTCCAATCTCTTCCTGTCCACTGCTGAGATGCTGCTGCCCCAGCAGGCCACTCCATAGAAGATGGCTGATGCCATAACATTGTGTAATATTTGTGTAAGTTTTAGTTTGAATGTATGTAAAACAATGACAGTCAGAGCATGTCATTTTTCATCAATAT
The DNA here is from genome assembly GCF_001640805.2 of Lates calcarifer. Classification (NCBI taxonomy): domain Eukaryota; kingdom Metazoa; phylum Chordata; class Actinopteri; family Centropomidae; genus Lates; species Lates calcarifer. The sequence goes on along the minus strand of NW_026117323.1, from coordinate 42,852 downwards.
TGCTGAGTTTCTTCTGCAACACAGGAACATATCTGTTATAGGGACTTCCTAACTCTGTTGTAGGCTACAATAAAATAAATAGTAACTGGTAGAAAGAATAGAAACAAGAGTGCTAAGGTTCTTTGACTACATTGGTCAAATATTACTAAAACAATAATTCTGATTTCATTGACTTTCACTGTATTGTGTGTGGTGTCTGTTGGAGAAATCTGCAGGATGGTTGATGGATGATGAGACAGACTCGGTAACACACAGGAGACTCGGATGGCTTACGCAGCGGTAGAGTTTACTGGCCAGGAGAAATAACCATAACACATCATGTTATGCAGTGCCATCATCACTTCTGGGGACTCTCCCTCTGAGGTAGGTATTTATTCCCTTTGTGCAAAGGCCAAACATGGATACTTACAGTTCTGGAGGTGACAGTAAGTCAGTGACTAATGATAACTGACAAGTGCTCAGTGACCTTGATTGAGGCACACGCACATTTCCCAGCATATCTTGCCTCTCCCTCCAGCCACAGCTGCTGCACGACAGACTTATGAGACATAACAGAGGATACGCTGTGAGAAAGGGAAGGCCCAGGTCAGAGTGTGCCTAGGCCTCAGCAAAGCTGTATTTCTCCTTCACACAGACTTTGGCAAAAACATAGCCCCCTAAGAATAGTGCCAATTTCTTGGAAAATGTATCTAATTTTCTTATTTAAATCAGGGATGTTTTACACAATGTAATTCTTTTTCATATGTTTGTTTTAGAAGTTTTTAATTGAATTGATTAAATACTAGGCCATTAACCATAAAACCATGTGTCCTCAGACAAAATCTTATCATTTCAATTTGATGTCCAACTGTGAAATAATCATTTAAAATCTATAATATATATGCCAGATGAAAGGGTTATGGTTAGAGTTTTATTTTGTGGTTGCCAAAAATGTGTCCCAAGTTTTGTCAACACCATCAGCCATTTATAATTTAGCAGTAAAATCAGACAAATAGATAGTCAGCTATATTCCTGAGGACCCCCTTACAACTCTGCACAGCTGCTAAAGGGTTCACTATCATTAGTATTATGTCACCCATGCACTATTAATCAAAACACAGAATAAAATTCTCCATCACTCCCTCACAGATGAAAGTCTGGAAAATGTGAGAGTTGAACTTTTGAATGTCAGACAAAGAAACAGTGAGGTGGTGAAAACAAAACCCAGCAGCCAGAGAGTTTAAAGCCAGGTGGCCTGCATTCTTTCACATTGATGAGGTAAAGACCTGCTTGCCTTTTCCCTCTTCTTATTATGCAATTTCAGTGTGCAGCTGTTAAAAAAAGTCTGATAAGGTTACACAAAAGATGACCGACATTTGGAGAAAAAAAATCTCCCGTAGAGGAAACAGTTCTTTATTTTGGCCACTTGGGGGCAGAAGAACTCTACAGCAAGCTAAGAGTAGAACTTGTGACATATAAAGTTGATAATGTGAATGTTTCAGTTAAGAGTTGCCTTTTCACTGGTCAGCAGGCACAGAACAATCATTTGAAGAACTGTTTATGTCCATGCTAAACTGTAAGTTGTTAAGGTAGGTCAAAATCAGAATCTATCCTTTTAATGGGATACAACTTCAAAATAGCCTTACACCATGACTGAATCAATGATGTCTGTCTCTTGTCATTTCTCTTCTTTCTAACAGATAAATGCTGAATTCCAGCAGATTAGAACACTTCCACTTGAGACAAACTTCATGGTACTGTTGGACAATCTTTTACCCCAGCTGACATCTGTTTTCCAGAGGAAGGGAGGTGCTTCTGGGCAGAAACTATCCAAACATCTGTAAGTCTGTGTATGAAATGTTTTTTTTTTCATACATACTTCATACACTGTGTAATTGTATTGTCCATATGAAGCCCCAGTTTATATCATCATTAACAGCCTGGATTATTTGCAAGGTACCAAAACCCATTTCCAAGGAAATGTATTGTCTTGTCAAGGCAATAATACCATATGGGCCAGTTCAATCCTGTTTTCTCAGGTGGTGACAATAAAAGTTCAAGTGCTTTGAGCAAGGTGTTGACAATCCTTAGCTCAGTGGCCAGAGGATGGGGCTGTAGATGTACTAAGCACCTATGGACAGCATTGTTGTCTGTTGTACTGTATGTCCCTGAATAAACAGGAGTTAAAACAGCATGTTCATACCTCACTTTAAAAAAACAACTAGGCCACACTTCACAATCATTTTGTAGTTAAAAAAGGATGACCTTTTACAGTATGTTTGACATAATATTGAGCTATATAGATCAAACTTGACAAAGCTGATTGGAAGTCAGTGTGTAGGTTACAACAGGTTGGAAATTTGAAATATTTTTTCTAGTTATTTATGTGTTTATGGATGTTTTAATCGGTCGAATCTCTTCACACAGGCTACAAGTGATGTTAATCTCAAAAAGGCAGCAGTTCTCAAGACACTTTGCCTTGGTGAGGATGATGGACTACTAATTTGGGAGCATATGGTAAGTCAGTGTAATAGTTTTTTTTCTCGTCAGATATATTGTAACTTAGAAAAGTACATGGTTACAGTAAGATTCCAAAGTCACTCGCACCTTAGTTGTTAAAACCCTTTAGGTCTCTTCCATGTCTGACAGAGGTGTCTGACATGTGTAAAATCAGATGTATAACAACACACTGCACTGTGACTGTGGAATACAATATAACATTTGACCAGTTCTGATGTTTCTAATGCTCCTCTATCTGTGGAAGTGAAACAGGACCATATCGTTTTTAAAAATAAGTCAATAAAAATAGGTACAAAATTTCTAGCCTTTTCAACATCTTTGAATAAGCAAACAAGTGTGTCAGTAATGGTCAACACTCTTGACAATGTGTTTTACCATACAATCTTCAGGGTTCCTGCCACCAATATGATATTATGTTTCCAGTGTGGACATTTGCACTGGTTAAAATCCAAGCATTTCTCTAAGCTAGGCAGACATCAGAAAATGTGGCTGGCACATATCTGGGTGGAAGCTAGATGATTATGGCAAAGCACATACTGTCAACAAAGATTTTATTAAATTGTTTTATTTAACATATATTTTAAAAAGAAAATAAAAACTGAATATCAACAGGATTAACCATAGAGATTGTTGGGTATGTGACCAAGATAATCATTAAGTGAAATGTGTGACATTCAAAAGTTTTCATTTTCTCTAATTTCTCTGTATAAACAGGACACTGAAGGAGAGGACATTCAGAGGGACATGGAGAAGACCGTGATGGGCATTTATGTCATCAAAAAGGAGGGTGGAGGTAATGGACATGATGACATTGGAAATTTTGTTGAAGGTGTGATCATTGTGGACAGCACTGTATCTGCAGCTCAAGCTTGTGCGGTGACACTATTAAGAATTCATTCAAAAAGTGCTCATGTGAATGGATGGGGACAGGCTTTCCCCCAAAGTCCTTGGGCTACAGAACAAAATCACTATTGGACTGTAGGTATTCTTCAGCCACACGTGAACACAGTAATCCTGCTTTGTTGTCTCTGTTGTTTTTCATTTCACAATGTAGAGTGAAGGAATATTGATCTGAAATGAAAATGACAACACTCAACAAACTTGTTCTATCATATCCACTCACCACTTTATCCAAAGAAAGTGTTTGCAGTGTATTGTAATGTCTGGGTCAGGTCATCTGTGTTTCTTGTTTCCCACTCGTCGACAGTTGTGGCTGTATAGTTGCAGTTAAGGAATTTTGCTGGACTCTGCTTGTTTTTTGAACATTTGTCACTGGTTTGTTTTTTGAGTGATGGCACAGGTGCATCTTGTTAAAAGACCAACTCAAGCAAGTCAAGCAACCCAAGAGCACCAAGCTACATTACAGGGAATTTTGTTGGAGAACTAAAATCTAATTGCATTCTCTCTGGTGTCCAATCAGGGGACAGGTTTACAAATGTGTTTTCCATTTCAAAAAGCTCATTGGAGTGTGATCACAGATGCTTTTAACAGCTAAGGGTCAAAGTTTCTGTAATGGCAGACATCCCCCTTTTTACCAGGCCAGCTATTCAGAGACAGTCTCTTCATCCCCTGATTTGATTAGATACATTAGATACAAAGACAACAGCTTTGATTACAAAAATGTATATACACAGTAAGAAATTTCAAAGGAGCCCTAAACAAATACAATGTCACAGAGTTATTATTACAAGCTCAAAGCAAGGCCAGTGGAGTAAGAAGAGCAGGCATTGTTCAGAGGGCTGAACAATGTGAACATTTTTAGGCAGCATAGATCACAGCTAAGAAGCTGAGATGATAACCTTAGAAGAGAGGGTGAGTGATTATCACAAACCCTACAGCAACCAAATATTCCAAAGAAGTTTTATGTCTCTGCAGTGCTGGTTTGCCAACAAATCAATTGTCCTTCAACTTAACCCATAATGGGTTCTAACTTTAATATCAGTGTTCTCCATTAATTACCCAGACTGTGGCAACCCCCCACAGTCTAATTTATCTTGCCATAGTCTCATTATGAACCAGAAATATTTGAAGACTTCTCATAACAACATTAAACATTAAGCCATTGCTTCAGCAAGATCTTTTTCAGATGACATGCACAGCCTTTGTGGAGACAAGTCAGTCCAAACAGTATATTGGTGTGATGTCACACATAATTTTACAACAACAATGATAATCTGGTGACTCAGTCAAGGTTTAGTTCTAACTCTCAAACAATGAAAAATGGAAATCAAATTGATTGACACTGCCAACTGACAAAAGATAGGATTTCTGTTTATTTTCTGTAGCCAACTACTAATTATCTGGCAGCAAAGCCAAAGCTCAGTTATATTCAGGGTTTTTTCTACATTGTCTATTTACTTGATCCAATCAACAGATCACATGATTTTTAGTTTGATACAGGAAGGTTTTTCACAACAACTCAACACTATTTACTAGCTACCTTTTGTATCTTCCCTTGTTTATTGTTGTAGAAATTGAATAGTCTAACTGTTGATCTGTTGAACTTGGAGGTCAGAGGACCACTGTCTGTCTGTCAGCTTTATACATTATTGTTTATATTACAACTCAAAACCACTTTCTCTCTTCTGTCACTTCTTCTCCATGTCGTTCTTTCTTATTTCTTTCCTCCTCCTCACATGCTGCCACCTGTTGCTCAACTCGTTCTTTGTCGCACGTCTTTCTCTCTAACAGCTTGCTTTGATGGAAAATCATTTCCATCACCAATGTTGGCTTCGGACAAATAATAATAATAATAATAATAAATTTTATTTATAGTGCACTTTATATTTTAGCAAGAAAATCTCAAAGTGCTACAAAAGTAATCAAAATGAATTAAAAACAGTTAAAAGGAATAAAACATCAAAATTTACACAAGAAACAAAATATGCAAAATAATGCACGGTCTCTTTTGTCATACATTTAATACATATTTTAACATATACAGTAACACGTTTTCCATTTGAATTTGTATGTTGAACTTTGTATGAGAGCTCTATTGACAGGCTGACTTCTTGTCTTTTCCTTTGTCTCCATAAGTGTCACAGTATTTGTTTTTGAAAAGGAGCTCTGTTAGTCATGATATAATGTGTTATGTGGAAATTTGACACAGATTAAAACACAGAAAATCTACACCAACCAACCAAACAACCATCAAACCAAGGCGGTGGTATAACTGGCTGTATATTCAGACACAAAGACCAACAAATGAATTTTCTTTTTTAGGGATTTATTGAATTCACCTAAGGTTCATGTTTTTTTTAGTGTGGGAGGAAACCGGAGTGCCCGGAGAAAACCCACGCAAGCACCAGGAGAACATGTTAACTCCACACAGAAAGAAGAACTGAGACATCAAGAAGATGTCAGCATCTTCTTTCTGTGGGGCTGCAGTGCTAATCACAGAGCCACAATGCTGCCCATGAAGGGTATGTGCTGTATGTTTGTGTGTGCATGTGTGGGTGCAGTTACAAACCTTGACCTTAACCTTAACCTTAACCTTCTCTCTGAGGCTCCAGAGCCTCCTTTGTCTCTTCATTTCTGGAACGAGCTTGTGACGGACGTCTTGTACCATCACACATCTGATCTCCTGTCCACCTTCCCAGGATACTAAGAGAAAGTCAGTGTCTTAATTATGAAGAAAAACCTCATTGCTGATGTAGAATCAGTCCTGTATTTATTGCATGTTCATCCAAATATTTCCTAGTTATTTCTCCATGTGTTTTGAGTTGTAAGCAGGTACTTGCTGGATGCAAAATAATATTTGAAACATTAACTAATCATATTGAAAATGAATACAGTTTCTAGAAAGAGGAAGGATTAGAAGATAAAATATAAAGAAATGAAAGAAGATAGTTGGTCTAGATACATGTAAAGCTAAACAACATTTGTCATCAGATTTGCTTTGGTCAAATTAGAAAATCTTACCTGGCCTCTTCTTCTGTGTCGGCTCTCCAAGTCACCTGAAGAAAGACACAACAGAGCATAAAGAAACAGATGGCTGGATAATAGATGAATGCAAATTCCCACTGAAGACAAGTGTTACTCAGTCCAGGCTCTGGTTAGGTGAGTGTTCTGTGGAGAAGCACTTAGTTCTAGAATGAATGCATCATAGCAGATGAATGGAAGGCTCATTATCATATAATAGAACCTTTCCCTTCTCTGTGAAACCACACACACACACACACGTACAGTTGTACACCTGTCTTTGTGGGGACCTGCCATTGACCTAATGCATGATGCTGTCAGACCCAACAAGTATAGTGAGAATAAATAATAAAGGTATATAATCAGAATAATTACTGTGTAGTGTGTAGTAATTTCTCATAGTTTAATTGAAAATCTACACAGTATACACTCACTGATACAGCACCATGTAATGTATGTATTTAAAAAATGTTGGTTGAATCAGATATGGAGTTGGTAAAAATGCCATGACCCCTTACTTTCAGAACATTACACCACAAGAGATGTTAGCTAGCTAGTGGTAACGTTACCTAGAAATGTTAAGCTAAAATGTGCAGTGGGACATTTTAAGATCCCAGATTGTATTTTGTACAGTACACTATTACCACAACTTAGAGTATTAGTGAAATATGGATTCTGTAACACTTTATATTACACTTATTCACCATTAACTAATTGCTTATTCACATGCATATTGGCTCTTTATTAGTCATTATTAAACACTTATTATTCCCTGACTCTGCATGATCATATTCTACAGCTACTAGGCCATTAATTAAGACTTTCCCTCAATAACCTCTGTATTACTGCTTACTGACTTTAAGGAAGGAAGCTGTTGTACATGAATTCCTGCATAGATATGAATATTTTATTGGGCTGTTCAGGGGTCACTGCACGTCAGCCATGACAGCCACATAAATCAAGAGCCATATCAAGCAGGAAGATGTTCCTGAGGTGCAGCAGACTGTTAATGTGGAGGAACTGTGAGCCTTTCTGCTGGTGACACAAGCACACAACAGGAATGCAGATAATGGGCCTCATTTATCAAGATATGTATGTGTTTATTTCTGCATAAAATGAATGAACTGAACCATCCAACATCTCCAACTGGGAGCCATGACATCAGGCACTTTAAACCATGTAGAGCAGGTGAACTCTTATACAGCATTAAAGAAAAGTGTGCTGTGTCCACACAGTTCCGATTTTACTGTCACCCTCCTAAGACAGAATGACTCTGCTAGTCATAAAATCATAGCAGGGCAACCGCATAAGCCATCACACTGTTAAACCATATTCTAAATATGTAAACCATTTATTCAGGGAGATGAAAGCAAACGTCAACAATATTATCCAGGATTGCACAGTAAATGCAGCTGATAATTAAGATTCCTCTCTCCACTGCAGTACAGCTCCATACCCAGCAAGAGATTACTGCAAACAGTGTCTGGTGGCCAAATGGTAAAGGCACATACCACATAACTACAATATTCATGCTTCCATTTCTGACTGGGGCACCTTCTCCTCCTGCCTTTATTACCCATCTCTCCAAAGTTGTCAACTATTAAAACTAATAAAAGACAAAATGCTCTAAAAGAATCTTTGGAAAATAAATTGGCTTCACATTAGGATGACATTAGGATGGGGATTCCTGCAGCCAACCAGCACCTGACTGCTAAGACACCAAGAAATATTAATAATTAAACAAGAACAACGCATGTAAAACCAAACGACCAACAACCGAGCCACTTATAGAAATAATAAAGAGCCAAAAACCAGATATTTTTCAACAGTTGTGGTCATATCAACTAGCAGGGTTTTTCAATAATTATTAACCTCATTACCACATAAATATCTTCAATTGTCAGAGGAGTTTTGCCTTTAGCTTTCTCACCAAAAGTTCTGTGGGCACTCACAGGTTTGATACATAATGATCATGTGTCTAATTACAGCACAGAGTTAATATTTTACTGTTAAAAGAACATTTTGCACCTTGCAAATAATCCAGGCTGTTGATGATGATGCAAACTGGGGCTTCATATGAACAATACAATTACACAGTGTATGAAGTATGTATGAAAAAAAAGTTGTCAACTATTAAAACTAATAAAAGACAAAATGCTCTAAAAGAATCTTTGGAAAATAAATTGGCTTCACATTAGGATGACATTAGGATGGGGATTCCTGCAGCCAACCAGCACCTGACTGCTAAGACTGGCTGTTCATAGGGAGTTCTACTCACTATGATTGGTCCACTGTTTCCATGCTCAGTGATTGATACAGCTTAATAGATTATTGATTCATACTCCTGTGACACAGCTTATTGTCATTTCAATGCAAAAGTCCACAGAGTTTGGTGATTCTAAATCAGACACCAAGCTATTTCAGTTGAATATTAGTATTGTTGTCATTTAGGGTGTTAGCAGTTTGTGTTGTTGTGTGAAGAAGTATTAAGATCCTTCACATAAGCAAAAGTCTCACAAAATAACACAAACAAACTAACCAATCAAGTTCCAGCAGCTCCTGTGTTCTAAAATTCCTGTTTTTCTCAATGGAGTCTGGTGGTGATATAAAGTGATGTCTGTGGTTAAACAAAAATGATCCAGCTCTTTAATAAAAAGCTCTGTCTCTGTAGGAATCCTATCCATAATCTGTCAGCGGCAAAAACAAGCACTTTGGTGGATGTACTTTGACAGTGTCCATTTGATTACATTGCAGCAGCTGACTTTAATCGATAACGCACTGATTCCAAAGATTTTTGTCCCTGTCAATCATTTACAGCCAAAAACATGAGGCCTAGGTTCAAAAAATACCAGTTATCCTTTACTGAAACACAGGATTATTAGTCCTGTGATGTGAACACATTAACTTGTATCTCTTCTCCACAAGTAATGTCAGCCCTTATGGGTGGTGAGCCACCAGGTCCCCTGGCATTAACCCTTTTCCATTTAGCGGTGTAGATGGACAGCTGTAGGACCGATGGTCTCACTCTAAAGACATGTAGCTCTTTCTGTTCAGTCAATTGTATATGATAGTTTCTTAGTCATTCTTTTAACAGTGAAATATTAACTCTGTGCTGTAATTAGACACATGATCATTATGTATCAAACCTGTAAGTGCCCACGGAACTTTTGCTGAGGAAGCTAAAGGCAAAACTCCTCTGACAATTGAAGATATTTATGTGGTAATGAGGTTAATAATTATTGAAAAACCCTGCCAGTCGATATGACCACAACTGTTGAAAAATATCTGGTTTTTGGCTCTTTATTATTTCTATAAGTGGCTCGATTGTTGGTCGTTTGGTTTTACATGCGTTGTTCTTGTTTAATTATTAATATTTCTTGGTGTCAGGACGAGAAGAGAGAGCAGAGGAGATCCTGATTTCAATGAGGATACTGATTAATTAAAGTTATTGTAGTTACTAAATGAAGGTTTTAAATCTGTGTAAAAAATAATGCCAAATAATATTAACACCCTAAATGACAACAATACTAATATTCAACTGAAATAGCTTGGTGTCTGATTTAGAATCACCAAACTCTCTGGACTTTTGCATTGAAATGACAATAAACTGTGTCACAGGAGTATGAATCAATAATCTATTAAGCTGTATCAATCACTGAGCATGGAAACAGTGGACCAATCATAGTGAGTAGAACTCCCTATGAACAGCCAGTCTTAGCAGTCAGGTGCTGGTTGGCTGCAGGAATCCCCATCCTAATGTCATCCTAATGTGAAGCCAATTTATTTTCCAAAGATTCTTTTAGAGCATTTTGTCTTTTATTAGTTTTAATAGTTGACAACTTTGAAGAGATTGGTAATAAGGGCAGGAGGAGAAGGTGCTCCAGTCAGAAATGGAAGCATGAATATTGTAGTTATGTGGTATGTGCCTTTACCATTTGGCCACCAGACACTGTTTGCAGTAATCTCTTGCTGGGTATGGAGCTGTACTGCAGTGGAGAGAGGAATCTTAATTATCAGCTGCATTTACTGTGCAATCCTGGATAATATTGTTGACGTTTGCTTTCATCTCCCTGAATAAATGGTTTACATATTTAGAATATGGTTTAACAGTGTGATGGCTCATGCGGTTGCCCTGCTATGATTTTATGACTAGCAGAGTCATTCTGTCTTAGGAGGGTGACAGTAAAATCGGAATTGTGTGGACACAGCACACTTTTCTTTAATGCTGTATAAGAGTTCACCTGCTCTACATGGTTTAAAGTGCCTGATGTCATGGCTCCCAGTTGGAGATGTTGGATGGTTCAGTTCATTCATTTTATGCAGAAATAAACACATACATATCTTGATAAATGAGGCCCATTATCTGCATTCCTGTTGTGTGCTTGTGTCACCAGCAGAAAGGCTCACAGTTCCTCCACATTAACAGTCTGCTGCACCTCAGGAACATCTTCCTGTTTGATATGGCTCTTGATTTATGGTGCAGTGACCCCTGAACAGCCCAATAAAATATTCATATCTATGCAGGAATTCATGTACAACAGCTTCCTTCCTTAAAGTCAGTAAGCAGTAATACAGAGGTTATTGAGGGAAAGTCTTAGTTAATGGCCTAGTAGCTGTAGAATATGATCATGCAGAGTCAGGGAATAATAAGTGTTTAATAATGACTAATAAAGAGCCAATATGCATGTGAATAAGCAATTAGTTAATGGTGAATAAGTGTAATATAAAGTGTTACAGAATCCATATTTCACTAATACTCTAAGTTGTGGTAATAGTGTACTGTACAAAATACAATCTGGGATCTTAAAATGTCCCACTGCACATTTTAGCTTAACATTTCTAGGTAACGTTACCACTAGCTAGCTAACAGCTCTTGTGGTGTAATGTTCTGAAAGTAAGGGGTCATGGCATTTTTACCAACTCCATATTTGATTCAACCAACATTTTTTAAATACATACATTACATGGTGCTGTATCAGTGAGCGTATACTGTGTAGATTTTCAATTAAACTATGAGAAATTACTACACACTACACAGTAATTATTCTGATTATATACCTTTATTATTTATTCTCACTATACTTGTTGGGTCTGACAGCATCATGCATTAGGTCAATGGCAGGTCCCCACAAAGACAGGTGTACAACTGTACGTGTGTGTGTGTGTGTGGTTTCACAGAGAAGGGAAAGGTTCTATTATATGATAATGAGCCTTCCATTCATCTGCTATGATGCATTCATTCTAGAACTAAGTGCTTCTCCACAGAACACTCACCTAACCAGAGCCTGGACTGAGTAACACTTGTCTTCAGTGGGAATTTGCATTCATCTATTATCCAGCCATCTGTTTCTTTATGCTCTGTTGTGTCTTTCTTCAGGTGACTTGGAGAGCCGACACAGAAGAAGAGGCCAGGTAAGATTTTCTAATTTGACCAAAGCAAATCTGATGACAAATGTTGTTTAGCTTTACATGTATCTAGACCAACTAACTTCTTTCATTTCTTTATATTTTATCTTCTAATCCTTCCTCTTTCTAGAAACTGTATTCATTTTCAACATGATTAGTTAATGTTTCAAATATTATTTTGCATCCAGCAAGTACCTGCTTACAACTTAAAACACACAGAGAAATAACTAGGAAATATTTGGATGAACATGCAATAAATACAGGACTGATCCTACAACAGCAATGAGGTTTTTCTTCATAATTAAGACACTGACTTTCTCTTAGTATCCTGGGAAGGTGGACAGGAGATCAGATGTGTGATGGTACAAGATGTCCGTCACAAGCTCGTTCCAGAAATGAAGAGACAAAGGAGGCTCTGGAGCCTCAGAGAGAAGGTTAAGGTTAAGGTTAAGGTCAAGGTTTGTAACTGCACCCACACATGCACACACAAACATACAGCACATACCCTTCATGGGCAGCATTGTGGCTCTGTGATTAGCACTGCAGCCCCACAGAAAGAAGATGCTGACATCTTCTTGATGTCTCAGTTCTTCTTTCTGTGTGGAGTTAACATGTTCTCCTGGTGCTTGCGTGGGTTTTCTCCGGGCACTCCGGTTTCCTCCCACACTAAAAAAAAACATGAACCTTAGGTGAATTCAATAAATCCCTAAAAAAGAAAATTCATTTGTTGGTCTTTGTGTCTGAATATACAGCCAGTTATACCACAGCCTTGGTTTGATGGTTGTTTGGTTGGTTGGTGTAGATTTTCTGTGTTTTAATCTGTGTCAAATTTCCACATAACACATTATATCATGACTAACAGAGCTCCTTTTCAAAAACAAATACTGTGACACTTATGGAGACAAAGGAAAAGACAAGAAGTCAGCCTGTCAATAGAGCTCTCATACAAAGTTCAACATACAAATTCAAATGGAAAACGTGTTACTGTATATGTTAAAATATGTATTAAATGTATGACAAAAGAGACCGTGCATGGCAGCAAACAAGGCAGGGATATAACCTGTGAAACAGATACAATGAAGAAGAATCACCCATTTATAGAAATACATGTTTTGAGTCCTTTAAACTTATGTTATAGACTTTTAGAAAATTCCTTCATATTATTAGAACACAAACTGAAAAATAGGGTGATGGAAAGAAAAGTTTTTCTTTTTGTTTGCCAAGGACATAGTTAGCATTTTAAATTAGTCCAACATGTTTAAATGTATGGGAGTTATTACCAGTGCTTTGCCTAACTCACTAAGAAAGAGTCCTCTCCTCTGGAGCTTTCTGTGCTGCCAACTTGTGTTTGATGTAGATGGCAAATGCATCATATGCTAAACATCCCATATGTTCTAAAAGTAGTCAGCAGCTTGTTTTGCTTGCACAATGATGAACTACAGAAGAAAGAACTGAAATATTTCATTCAGGATATTTGATATCCTTACCACCTGTATAAGCAGTATTTTTGTTCATTTTCTCAAATGACAAGATTGTTATGTTGCTATGGAGACTTTAAAAAATCAAACCACAGAAAAAACTATGTCAAATGTCAAAAACTATCAATGCTGGACCTTTGAAAAGGCAAAACAGTGCTGGAGTGTTTCTCTAAAAACATTGCTGGGTTGCTGAACAGCTGGTTGGGTTATTTTGACCCAGGTTTATTCATTTTCCTGCTCATCCAGTGTCAGAACTTCCTGCATCCATCTCTTCCAGGATTTTATGGCAGGAAGATGAAGATTGTACAGTTAATATGAACTCATGCTAACACTTTATATTAGTCTACACTTATTCACCATCAACTACTTGCTTATTTGAATGAATATTGGCTCCTTATTAGTCATTATTAAGGAGTCAGTAATAAAAAACTTTGCATGATCATATGCATCACATATTTCCCTCAATAACCTCCTAACACTGCTTACTGATAATAGGTAAGGAAGTGTGGTATATTAGATGGTGATGTTGATGTGAAGATGATGAAGAGAAGATCTCCGCTGACACTGACTTACTTGTATATAGAAGTTTATTACAAAGTAGTTCAGCATCGGACAAGCACTGCAGTAGCCTGTGAGAGGATCCGAGCCAATATGGATCTCTCTACCTAACAGCTCTAAACACCAGTATATATACATTGGTTGTTTACATGGTTCATAAGAAGCATCTGGACCTTATTCAACGCCTTCACTTTCAAAAGGAAGAAGATGGGTGAGAGAAAACCCTCACCTTTAACCCCTACTAGTCTAGGTGTCACATTCTTAACTCTTATCCTAAACATGAACCCCAAAGGCTAACTTAAACATAGGAAACTCTTAAAAAGTGAAAACATCTGGAAACCCTCAAACATTCCAAAAAGGTAAAAACATACATAAAACATCCTGTATACTACAGAAGTTATCTTATAAGGTAGTGGTAAGACCAGAAAAGTCATTCTCTCTAGTGTTAATATGGAGTTACTGTTACTGCTACCTTATAAGGTCCATACTGAGCAAAGCATATTAAGGTCATAATTCATGAACAACTTACTTAATTACAATCATGAGCAGTAATTAGGAGGTTACTGAGGGAAAACTCTTAGTTAATGGACTAGTAGCTGTAGAATATGTAGATAATATACTAAGTGCTTTACAATGATTAATAAAGTGCCAATATGCATGCTAATAAGTAACCTCCACACACACACACACACACACACATACGTCCAGCCACAGCTAACGTCCTGGCAGAATATTCACAGAACATTTGTCCGAAGCCAACATTGGTGATGGAAATGATTTTTCATCAAAGCAAGCTGTTAGAGAGAAAGAGACCTGCGATGAAGAACGAGTTGAGCAACAGGTGGCAGCATGTGAGCAGGAGGAAAGAAATAACTGAGGGAAAAAGAGAGAAACAGCAGACAAGAAACAGACAACAGAAAGATTCATTTGTTTCTAAACTGAAGCTTTTAGAGAGAAAGTGGTTTTGAGTTGTAATATAAACAATAATGTATAAAGTTGACAGACAGACAGTGGTCCTCTGACCTCCAAGTTCAACAGATCAACAGTTAGACTATTCAATTTCTACAACAATAAACAAGGGAAGATACAAAAGGTAGCTAGTAAATAGTGTTGAGTTGTTGTGAAAAACCTTCCTGTATCAAACTAAAAATCATGTGATCTGTTGATTGGATCAAGTAAATAGACAATGTAGAAAAAACCCTGAATATAACTGAGCTTTGGCTTTGCTGCCAGATAATTAGTAGTTGGCTACAGAAAATAAACAGAAATCCTATCTTTTGTCAGTTGGCAGTGTCAATCAATTTGATTTCCATTTTTCATTGTTTGAGAGTCAGAACTAAACCTTGACTGAGTCACCAGATTATCATTGTTGTTGTAAAATTATGTGTGACATCACACCAATATACTGTTTGGACTGACTGGTCTCCACAAAGGCTGTGCATGTCATCTGAAAGATATCTTGATGAAGCTATGGCTTAATGTTTAATGTCGTTATGAGAAGTCTTCAAATATTTCTGGTTCATAATGAGACTATGGCAAGATAAATTAGACTGTGGGGGGTTGCCACAGTCTGGGTGATTAATGGAGAACACTGATATTAAAGTTAGAACCCATTATGGGTTAAGTTGAAGGACAATTGATTTGTTGGCAAACCAGCACTGCAGAGACATAAAACTTCTTTGGAATATTTGGTTGCTGTAGGGTTTGTGATAATCACTCACCCTCTCTTCTAAGGTTATCATCTCAGCTTCTTAGCTGTGATCTATGCTGCCTAAAAATGTTCACATTGTTCAGCCCTCTGAACAATGCCTGCTCTTCTTACTCCACTGGCCTTGCTTTGAGCTTGTAATAATAACTCTGTGACATTGTATTTGTTTAGGGCTCCTTTGAAATTTCTTACTGTGTATATACATTTTTGTAATCAAAGCTGTTGTCTTTGTATCTAATGTATCTAATCAAATCAGGGGATGAAGAGACTGTCTCTGAATAGCTGGCCTGGTAAAAAAGGGGATGTCTGCCATTACAGAAACTTTGACCCTTAGCTGTTAAAAGCATCTGTGATCACACTCAAATGAGCTTTTTGAAATGGAAAACACATTTGTAAACCTGTCCCCTGATTGGACACCAGAGAGAATGCAATTAGATTTTAGTTCTCCAACAAAATTCCCTATAATGTAGCTTGGTGCTCTTGGGTTGCTTGACTTGCTTGAGTTGATCTTTTAACAAGATGCACCTGTGCCATCACTCAAAAAACAAACCAGTGACAAATGTTCAAAAACAAGCAGAGTCCAGCAAAATTCCTTAACTGCAACTAAACAGTGCCACAACTGTCGACATCTGGGAAGCAAGAAACACAGATGACCTGACCCAGACATTACAATACACTGCAAACACTTTCTTTGGATAAAGTGATGAGTGGATATGATAGAACAAGTTTGTTGAGTGTTGTCATTTTCATTTCAGATGAATATTCCCTCACTCTACATTGTGAAATGAAAAACAACAGAGACAACAAAGCAGGATTACTGTGTTCACAAGTGTGGCTTGTTAGATCGCCAGTTTTACCCCGGCACAGGAGGTCTGGACCAGCTCTCCGTTTAAAGGGTCTGAGCACACAGCTGTAGTGTTTTCACCCAACTTACAGTTTCTGCGGCTTTATAAGCTGGTGGCGAGATTCGCCTAGCTACTAACTGTATACTTCCAGATGCCTACCCTACTACTACACTAGTGTCACACCCAACCTGGTAGCCCTATGGGTCGGATATGATCACCAGTCACACCTGTTTACGACAGCTCTCCTCTTAAAGATCTTTGCACTTGGTATGGTGCTAGGAAATTACTTAGTGACTCTGTAAGATCCAAGGGTCTGTTAATTTGAGAGGCTGAAACAACCTTTAAAAACCTTATGATGTATTACACACTCTGACCTAGTATTTTACCTTTCTGAGAAAAACAGAACAGCAGTCCACGACTTATCCTTAGATACAGTTTATGAATTTTATTGAATATAATTTTGGCAAGGGCAAAGCATACAGCATAATCATATAGTAAATGAAAGTAATATAATTAATCTCCCAATCAGTATAGTTCTGGAATGAGTAACTCACTGATTCCTGTAATGAATGCTGAAGCTGGTCACTAAGATGGGTGAATAATTTGGTGAGAGAGATGGAGGGGTTGGCAGCTTGGCCTTAGCTGACCTTTCCTCTTTTTAGGCCGGTTCTGAGAGGGGTGAGTCTCCTGACTCCGTACAAAGTCCTGGAGGACCTCGCCCGATTCACAGTTCCTCTTTCTGGGCCTGGCGAACTTATTAAATCTTCAGAGAACAATTCCTTCACTGCGGTAGGGAAATTAATAATCCTTTGTGAAACTCCTCTTGCCTTGAGTCAATCATTCTTATTCTTAGCTACCATTAACACAATTAATCATTACATTCAATAATACCATTAGTACAGTCATTCTTCATCTTTTACTCTTTGAATTATAATCACTGTTTAAATCACAAATCATGATTTTCATACTCTCATACCATTCTTACAGTGCTTTACCAACTTCTCTTTTGCTAAGACCAAACAGGCCATCTGGTACTTTCCAGTCATGTCACAATCCTGCCATTGTTTAATCACAGTTTCGTATGATTTTCCATTCATTTCATTCATACACACACAATACATCAATTACAATGCTTCACATTATATTGATTAATGTTTTTAAAAGATTAATCAAAACTGTGCATCTTACTACCATGGGGAGAATCTAGCATTAGATCCTTTCTTTTGGCGTCGGGAGTGGGTAGATCCCAACCTTTCTTGACAGGCTGAAGAATACCTACAGTCCAATAGTGATTTTGTTCTGTAGCCCAGGACTTTGGGGGAAAGCCTGTCCCCATCCATTCACATGAGCACTTTTTGAATGAATTCTTAATAGTGTCACCGCACAAGCTTGAGCTGCAGATCCAGTGCTGTCCACAATGATCACACCTTCAACAAAATTTCCAATGTCATCATGTCCATTACCTCCACCCTCCTTTTTGATGACATAAATGCCCATCACGGTCTTCTCCATGTCCCTCTGAATGTCCTCTCCTTCAGTGTCCTGTTTGTACAGAGAAATTAGAGACTATGAAAACTTTTGAATGCCAATGTTAAATGTTAAATAAAACAATTTAATAAAATCTTTGTTGACAGTATGTGCTTTGCCATAATCATCTAGCTTCCACCCAGATATGTGCCAGCCACATTTTCTGATGTCTGCCTTGCATAGAGAAATGCTTGGATTTTAACCAGTGCAAATGTCCACACTGGTAACATAATATCATATTGGTGGCAGGAACCCTGAAGATTGTATGGTAAAACACATTGTCAAGAGTGTTGACCATTATTGACACACTTGTTTTCTTATTCAAATATGTTGAAAAGGCTAGAAATTTTTGTACCTATTTTTATTGACTTATTTTTAAAATCGATATGGTCCTGTTTCACTTCCACAGATAGAGGAGCATTAGAAACATCAGAACTGGTCAAATGTTATATTGTATTCCACAGTCACAGTGCAGTGTGTTGTTATACATCTGATTTTACACTGTCAGACACCTCTGTCAGACATGGAAGAGACCTAAAGGGTTTTAACAACTAAGGTGCGAGTGACTTTGGAATCTTACTGTAACCATGTACTTTTCTAAGTTACAATATATCTGACGAGAAAAAAAACTATTACACTGACTTACCATATACTCCCGAATTAGAAGTCCATCATCATCATCATTTTGCACCTTGCAAATAATCCAGGCTGTTGATGATGATGCAAACTGGGGCTTCATATGAACAATACAATTACACAGTGTATGAAGTATGTATGAAAAAAAATTCCATAACATTTCATACACAGACTTACAGATGTTTGGATAGTTTCTGCCCAGAAGCACCTCCCTTCCTCTGGATAACAGATGTCAGCTGGGGTAAAAGATTGTCCAACAGTACCATGAAGTTTGTCTCAAGTGGAAGTGTTCTAATTTGCTGGAATTCAGCATTTATCTGTTAGAAAGAAGAGAAATGACAAGAGACAGACATCATTGATTCAGTCATGGTGTAAGGCTATTTTGAAGTTGTATCCCATTAAAAGGATAGATTCTGATTTTGACCTACCTTAACAACTTACAGTTTAGCATGGACATAAACAATTCTTCAAATGATTGTTCTGTGCCTGCTGACCAGTGAAAGGCAACTCTTAACTGAAACCTTCACATTATCAACTTTATATGTCACAAGTTCTACTCTTAGCTTGCCGTATAGTTCTTCTGCCCCCAAGTGGCCAAAATAAAGAACTGCTTCCTCTACGGGAGATTTTTTTTTCTCCAAATGTCGGTCATCTTTTGTGTTACCTTATCAGACTTTTTTTAACAGCTGCACACTGAAATTGCATAATAAGAAGAGGGGAAAAGGCAAGCAGGTCTTTACCTCATCAATATGAAAGAATGCAGGCCACCTGGCTTTAAACTCTCCGGCTGCTGGGTTTTGTTTCACCACCTCACTGTTTCTTTGTCTGACATGATTCAAAAGTTCAACTCTCACATTTTCCAGACTTTCATCTGTGAGGGTGTGATGGAGAATTTTATTTTGTATTTTGATTAATAGTGCATGGGTGGCATAATACGAATGATAGTGAACCCTTTGACCACATTTGAAACCAGAGAGACTAGGTAAATATTCCTATTTATATCTGCATCAAGACAACACAATGTCAACTTCACGATTCACCTATACTCCAATAAGGTAATGAGGACATCAGTGTTCTATTATTTTGTCACTTTTTGAATTAAATTCTTGAGAATTTGGATAAAAGAGGTTTGAACTTTGAAAAAAAAAAACAAAAATATTAAGAAATCTATACTCATGTTTATAGAACAATTTCTCAACAATTAAGTAATGTAAGGTTTATGTCATTTGTTCCTAAAATATGTGTTTTTCCTGTCATAACTTAGTTTTTGTCAACACCATTAGACACAATAGAAAGTTAATCATTCCTATTTGTTTGGTCTGCTATAGATTTAGAGCATTTAAACCCTTGTGTCTTCACCTTGAGTACACAAATGTTAAATGCTGAATATTCCTTTTTATTTATTTTTTATGCTGTGTCACATGTGCTCTATGAAAACTCACAACTTATCACACCAGTCTTATCATTTGCATTTAATATAAAGAATAACAGTTCTTGACATAAATGAACACATTCTTTTATTTAAAGAAACAACTACATTAATAATTTGGCTGTTTTGGAGAAACAGATTGAAAGTATTCAAAAATACATACAAAATACTAAAGCTTTTCTCCACTCAAATACATTTAACTTTGCTCATCCACTCAATTTAACAATTTGGTACAACAAATAACTTATCATGTAAATTTGACTTTCTTTCATCACCGTAGGACAGAGAAAATGACGGTGTTGACAAAAACAACAAACCTACAGGAGCTTTTTTCATTTAGCAGCTGTGCAGTTGTAAGGGGGTCCTCAGGAATATAGCTGACTGTCTATTTGTCTGATTTTACTGCTAAATTATAAATGGCTGATGGTGTTGACAAAACTTAGGACACATTTTTGGAAACCACAAAATAAAACCCTAACCATAACCCTTTCATCTGGCATATATATTATAGATTTTAAATGATTATTTCACAGTTGTACATCAAATTGAAATGATAAGATTTTGTCTGAGGACACATGGTTTTATGGTTAATGGCCTAGTATTTAATCAATTCAATTAAAAACTTCTAAAACAAACATATGAAAAAGAATTACATTTGTGTAAAACATCCCTGATTTAAATAAGAAAATTAGATACATTTTCCAAGAAATTGGCACTATTCTTAGGGGGCTATGTTTTTGCCAAAGTCTGTGTGAAGGAGAAATACAGCTTTGCTGAGGCCTAGGCACACTCTGACCTGGGCCTTCCCTTTCTCACTGTGTATCCTCTGTTATGTCTCATAAGTCTGTCCTGCAGCAGCTGTGGCTGGAGGGAGAGGCAAGATATGCTGGGAAATGTGTGTGTGCCTCAATCAAGGTCACTGGGCACTTGTCAGTTATCATTAGTCACTGACTTACTGTCTCCTCCAGAACTGTAAGTATCCATGTTTGGTCTTTGCACAAAGGGAATAAATACCTACCTCAGAGGGAGAGTCCCCAGAAGTGATGATGGCACTGCATGACATGATGTGTTATGGTTATTTCTCCTGGCCAGTAAACTCTACCGCTGCGTAAGCCATCCGAGTCTCCTGTGTGTTACCGAGTCTGTCTCGTCATCCATCAACCATCCTGCAGATTTCTCCAACACACACCACACACAATACAGTGAAAGTCAATGAAATCAGAATTATTGTTTTAGTAATATTTGACCAATGTAGTCAAAGAACCTTAGCACTCTTGTTTCTATTCTTTCTACCAGTTACTATTTATTTTATTGTAGCCTACAACAGAGTTAGGAAGTCCCTATAACAGATATGCTCCTGTGTTGCAGAAGAAACTCATTGTCAAGGTGAACAATATTATGGTCTACAGTATTTAGGGCTGTTATTTTTATGCTTTGTATGCATTTTTAAATTACTATAACAGAGGTTTATTGTTTTGTTACCCCTAGTGGCACATGTAACATACTGCTGGTAAATTCAAAGTGTCTAATATGAGAACAGCCTACACCCTGTCTCTTCAGACTACTCACAGAGTAGGGTTAAGGTCTCCTTTGTATTCCCACTGGAAAGATATGGCTGCATGTAGTTCATCCAGTTTGTTGTGTAAAGCAAGTATAACAGAGTTGTCCAGGTTCAGTGCTGGATAATCCATATTCCACAGAAGCAACAGCTCATCCCTGCTATACCACATCATTTTACCTCCATGTATTCCATATACTGCCATTAGTGATTCAGTTGTCCAGAGCAGCTCTTACAGCAGCATACAGTTGCTCATCATGAAAAGTGCACTTTACTGCTTCAGTTCCACTTTGATCGCCCAACAAACAGAACACACCAGACAGGACAAACATTCATAAGGCCAGAGGAGTCACTTAATTCCCTTATTCTATTCCACTCTGTTCTAATACTGTGATTACTTTTAAGTCTTGGTCACAAAAAGACAAAACATGAAAAGCTTGACCATGTCAAGTAACAGAACATGTAAATCAATTATACTCTGATCATACCATACAATGCAATATACACATGGACTGCATGGACATTTCCAACAGCTGTGCCAACCAGAGTTCAGTGTAACAAAAAATTCTCAATGAACACAAAGATGGTTTCTCCAGGTAATATTGCTGTATTTACACTGCACCACAAACAAAGGCAGATGATGTGGCTTCTCCAGCATCATTTCTATAAATAAGATAATAAGATCAGATAATCCTTCATTAGTCCCACAATGGGGAAATTTACATTGTTGCAGCAGCATAAGTGAATGAAAAGATAGAAAAAGACATAAATACGAGTAAAGGCAAGATAAAAACAAGATAATGCTATAAAAAATATACACATAAGAACAGTATACACATGACAATGTAATAAAAAACTATTAACAGAAGAGCAATATACACAGGACTTTATACATAGAGACAGAAATAATGGACTGTATATAGCGCTTTCTAGTCTTTCACATAACTA
The DNA here is from genome assembly GCF_001640805.2 of Lates calcarifer. NCBI lineage: Eukaryota > Metazoa > Chordata > Actinopteri > Centropomidae > Lates > Lates calcarifer. Next base: position 20,339 of record NW_026117323.1, on the reverse strand, counting down.
ATACAGATAATAATTAAGCACATATTTATTTATGTTTTTCACACATAAGATTGAAAACACATGAGCAATTGGTTTGAAGAACTTCGGATGCAGACACAATGACACGATATTGGTGACGACTTACTTAAGCAAGGCACAAAAATAACTAAAAATAAATGAAGTGCACACAATGAATATATATATGATAGCAGCTGTTTTGGATTAATTAAAGTGCAGAACCTAGTGAAAATGGTCCATGTGAGTATGTGGTGAACTAGGAGCAGTGCTGGTTGTAGAGTCTGACAGCAGCAGGAAGGACCTGCGATACCTCTCCTTCACACACTTTAGGTGAAGCAGCCTATCACTGAAGGAGCTGCTCAGTGCTGTCAGACTGTCCTGCATGGGGTGGAGCTCATTGTCCATCAGGGATCATAGCTTTGCTATCATCCTCCTCTCTCCCACCACCTCCATGGGGTCAAGGGGGACAGAGCTGGCTTTCTTGATCAGCTTGTCCAGTCTCTTCCAAGTCCGCTGCTGAGATGCTGCTGCCCCAGCAGACCACTCCATAGAAGATGGCTGATAACATAACAGTGTCATAAAAAGTCCTGAGCAGTGCCCCCTGCACTCCAAAGGACCTGGTTCTCCTCAGCAGATAGAGTCTGCTCTGATCCTCCATGTAAAGTGCAGTGGTGTTGTCTGTCCAGTCCAGTCTATTGTTCAGCTAAACACCCAGGTACTTTTAAGATGTCACCATCTCAATGTCTCTTCCCTGGATCTTCACTGGTGTTGGGAGGAATGTCTGCTCCTGCAGAAATCCACCACCAGTTCTTTGGTCTTCCCTGCATTGATCTGGAGGCAGCTCCGCAGGCACCAGTCCACAAAGTCCTGCGTCAGTTCTCTGTACTCCCTGTCATCCTCATTTGTGATGAGGCTGACGACTGCAGAGTCATCAGAGAACTTTTGCAGGTGGCAGTGAGGTGAATTGTATTGGAAGTCTGCAGTGTAGAGGGTGAAGAGGAATGGAGCCAGGACTGTTCCTTGCAGGGCCCCCGTGCTGCAGACCACCATGTCAGACATGCAGTCTCATGTTCTCACATACTGTGGTCGGTTGGTGAGGTAATCCAGTATCCAGGATGCAAGATGCTGTGGAGAAGGTAGATGAAAATACAGATAAAAGCAGATAAAGATTCAAGGAGGGGGTTGAGAAACTCTTCTGGAGAGGAAAAGCTTGGGACACCTGGCAAGGTGTTAAATCACTGACTGGCCTCCACAATAACAACTGAGGATCATCCAATACTTGGACTAAAGACTATTTCAACATGGCTGAGGACCTCAACTGATTCTTCTGCAGGATTGACCAGTCTGATTACTCACAGAAGAGGAAGGAGATAATAGCTGAGCTCTCTCCAATGACACTTAGTCACAAAACCTCAACTATCTGTCCAGTAGCCAAAATGAGCAATTCCATCTGCTTCAGATTGTCTCATTACCCCCCAGCTTCAGGAGGATGTCAGCATGCATACTGACTCTCCTCAGTTTGCGTATAAATGGCACAGAAGTGTGGATGATGCTCTCCTGACATTGCTGCATTGCGTCCATACCCATCTTGAGAAGCCCAAATCACTTATTAGACTGCTCTTTGTGGACTTTTCAAGTGCATTTAACATTGTGCATTTCCACCTAATGTGAAGAAAACTGCTCCAAATGGATGTAAACCCACAGCTGATCATCTGGATCCTCTCATCGCCGACAAACTGACACAGAGTCTGAGAAACAGAAAGGGTCATTTCATACTGATACCTTGGGATAATAATTGATCACAGACTCATCTTTCAACAAAACAATGAAGCCCTTTGTCAGCAGTGCCTTTCCTTTCTCAGACCTGACCGCTTTCTATAAATGCTTCATTGAATCTGTGTAATCACCTTCAATGTCTCACCTTCAATATCTTCAATATCTCAGCTCGGTTTGAGTCATTATCTAACATCAATAAAAACCCACTAAACAAAATCATAATAATGAGCAGAAAAATAACCAGACTGGAGCAGGAACTACTCACTACCAAAGCATTAACGTCAGCTCAGATTTCACTCATCTGGGACTAGAAAATCATTTCTGTTGCTAGGTCGTTACTAAGGGTCTGGTTATTTGCCTTAGTGGTAAATTCGGTTCCATTACACTTAGGAGTCCACTAACGTGACTGATTGTGTTCCAGTTAATAGTCAGACCCCATGTATTTCCATGGAAACAGGAAAAACACTTGCAAAAACCTTTTTATTTTGAGAACAAATTGCTCCTCAACATGAACAGATTTTGATTATACATTTTACTTTGTTGGTAATAGTTGTATAATCGCAATATTAAACTCGAGTCGACTCGGTCCTGACCGCATCACTGTCGTGCTCAAATGACATTAAAGCACACCCTCTCAGTTAATATTGCTTAAAAGAACAACAACACGGGGAACCCTCAACAGCACTGCACACAAAAATCTATTTCAGAACTTCCTTAAGAATATAAACTATGTACAATTGCCTTCTACGGGCTATGACCCGCCTCAATCTCTCTTGAGTAACCTTCTTCAATGAGCAGTGGCAAAATGAACACAAGGGCATTTTGCTGAGTCTGTAATGGAAAATGATATTGACCAAACAGATAAAAATGTCATTTATAGAACTGACAATAAATCATTAGCAATAGCAATTACTAGCTATGAAGTGGTAAAAATCAAATGCTAACAATCAAATGCATTGAGAAAATAGCCAAAAGTCAAATGCAGAATCAAAAGTTGGAAATCAAAATGTAAAAGAGGTAGAAACAGTTGAAAGGTTAAATTTAGCTTCTGAGGGTTTGACTCAAACAGTTCAAATGGAGAGAAAGAGGTATGAAGTGTTTCTCTGTGTGTTTTCTATCACCAACTGAAATTAACTGCCAAGTTACTCCTGATTAAAACTGCTCTAAAACCTGTTTGAAGTGAAAACTGTTGAATTGTGTGTGAATTCATGTCCTCTGTGTGGTGTAGAGACAGTTTGTAGCAGGATTTTGACAGAAAAGTACAGTGGTCCCTCGTTTATCACGGGGTTTACTTTCTAAAAAAAACCTGCAACCTGCAATAGGTGAAATCCACACACACTTTATACACTTTTCTTAGACTTAGACGGACTTTATTGATCCCTTTGGGATGACTCCCTCGTGGAAATTACGTTTCCAGCAGCAAATACAGACATAACACATCACACAGGGCAGTACAACAACAGTTTGTGACGAAAGACAGGGCAGCATGCAGGACAGTTGGCAAACGACACAGAATATAAATAGAATAGCAAAAGAATATAAATAGAATAGAATTAAGGGTGAACACAGACAGGCATTAACATTTTCTCACATTTCTTGGGAGAAAACTTGCAAACATACAGCACTTGAGAGTCACACTGCTAAAGATCGAACATTTAGGTAAATTTGGCAAGCCCAACGCATTCTGTACTGTACAGGAGACACGGCACGGAGGAGATTCATTGACAATGGTCTACAGTCCCTTAGCCAATCAGGACACAGCACACAATGCGCATTGATACACTGTAAAAAAAAAGCATGCAAAATTGCACTAAAAAAAAAATCTGCAAAACATTGAGGCCGCAAAAGGTGAACCGCGTTATACTTACAACTGTAAGTCAAGAGTTTGATAAACAGCACAGACATCAGAGATCAGCTGATCACAGTCACCTGTTCAACTGCACTCACAGGTTGCCATAGCAATATCAAGGTCTCAGCCTCTACAGAGTCAGATTTTGCTCTGCGCACCTCTTGAACTCCTCCTAATAATTCAAAAACCATAACTCCTATCGGTAATATCTGGTAACTACCAGTGCTGGGAGACTTTACTGAACACAGACATGTGTTATTTGTGTAGATAAAGTGAAAAATGTACACAGTGTGGCAGTTTAAAACTGGCCTGGTTTGGATAATGTCTGAGGAGACCCAATATGGAGATGAATGGGGCAGTTGAGGGCTCCTCTTGGTGATCAGAGGCGGCTACCTTGAAAACCGTAAATCGTATGGCTTAGGGAGTCACACTGTGTGACAGAGCACAAAATGATCTACAATTTGAGGAATAAATTGTGTGTGAGAAGTGAAAGGTGTGGACAGGAGAAGAGGTGAAGCACAAAAATTTCAGAAAAAGTTGAAGGCCTGAAAGCTAGAGTGGGTGACCTCACTGCTGACATCACCCACTCTACCCAGCGCAATACACACCCATTAAAAACCCAGAAACGGCCAGAAAACAGCATGAAATATAAACTGCTGTCATTCAAAAACTGTACAAGATATGAAAAAGTTGAATGCAAGCTTAATAGCTGAACTTATTGGGACTTGTTTAAAGTTTAAATGAAGTTTGTAGCACAAAGTATGCTGGAGTAGTTAAAGTTCAAAGAGGCTGAAGTTTTCAAGGATTTCAACATAGTCTCCATCCATTTTGCCCCCCCCAAATGGCACCATGGCAACTGGTTGCTGGGCAAAAGTTAGTGAGCCAACTGTGATTGGCTAATCAGAGTGGCCAACCCTGAGCCAGTCTTTCTGTCAGCTATGTTGTCCTCTTCTAGCAGGACAAAAAATAGCATCTTTAAGGTACATCATCACAAGTGTTACTAATGAAATGTAAGATAAGATGAGATAATCCTTCATTAGTCCCACAATGGGGAAATTTACATTGTTGCAGCAGCATAAGTGTGTGTGTATGTGTATATATATATATATATATATATATACACACACACACACATATACACACACAACAGTATAAACATGACAATGTAATAACAAAATATTAACAGAAGAGCAATATACACAGGACAATACAGATATTGCACATTTTGAAATGGCATTGCACACAGTGAGTGACTCATAGTAGCTGTTTTGGATTAGTAACAGTGCAGAACCCAGTGAAAATGGTCCATGTGAGTATGTGGTGAACTAGGAGCAGTGTTGATTGTAGAGTCTAACAGCAGCAGGAAGGAAGGACCTGCGATACCTCTCCTTCACACACTTTAGGTGAAGCAGCCTATAGCTGAAGGAGCTGCTCAGTGCTGTCAGACTGTCCTGCATGGGGTGGAGCTCATTGTCCATCAGGGATGATAGTTTTGCTATCATCCTCCTCTCACCCACCACCTCCATGGGGTCAAGAGGGCACCCCAGGACAGAGCTGGCTTTCTTGATCAGCTTGTCCAGTCTCTTCAAGTCCGCTGTCGAGATGCTGCTTCCCCAGCAGACCACTCCATAGAAGATGGCTGATGCCATAACAGTGTCATAAAAAGTCCTGAGCAGTGCCCCCTGCACTCCAAACAGTGAGAAGACATGCAGTCTTGTGTCCTCACATACTGCGGTCGGTTGGTGAGGTAATCCAGTATCCAGAGTGTGAGATGCTGGTCCACCCCCATGTGTTCCAGCTTGTCCCTCAGGAGCATGGGCTGTATGGTGTTGAAAGCACTGGAGAAGTCAAAGAACATGATTCTCACAGTGCTTCCAGGTTTATCCAGATGACAAAGAGCTCTGTGGAGAAGGTAGATGACTGCATCATCCACCCCAATGCCAGGCTGATAGGCAAACTGCAGCGGGTCCATTGACTGTCTCACCGAGGGCCGTAGATGGGCGAGAATCAGCTGCTCCAGGGTCTTCATCAGGTGGGATGTCAGCGCCACCAGTACCACACAGGATGTCTTCCACAGCTGTGGGACTCTCCCTAACCTCAAGCTCGTGTTGAAGAGCTGCTCCACGATCCCACACAGCTGGTCTGCACAGGACTTCAGGAGCCTGGAGCTGATGCCGTCTGGACCCGTGGCCTTTCTTGCCTTGATCCGCCTGAGCTCATCTCTCACCTGGGTTGTTGTGAGGGACAGGTTGGAGCAGGGGGGCTGTGTGTTGGAAGGTGTGGATGGAGGGGGTGGGTGTTTGGCAGGAGGAGCAGTGGGGGGTAGCTGTGAGCTGAACACTGTGGGCAGAGGTGTGGAGGTGGGGGTGGAGTAGTGGAGTAGAAAGCAGCATAAAGTAGTACCTCACCATTGTACTTAAGGACAGTACTTTGTTACTTTCCACCCCTGTTGAAATTCAGTTATAGAAGTTATGTAGACTTGCTTTGTGTGTCCAAAGGTTCACCAAATCCCCACAGTGTGACTGTTTGAACAGATTTCTATCCCCAAGTAATACAACAACAACAACACACACACAGGTTTGTGCAGGTATACTTGTCAGGACATTGCACTGACTTCCATTCATTGTGGACAAAATCTGCTACTAAACTAAATTTCTGTGCTCCAATAACACAGCACCTGGGATGTCTCACACTGTCATATGGGGCCTCCACGGCCAAGTTCACAGTGAGAAGTTGGCCCCCAAGGTTTCTGAGGGAAACGCCTATATAATCAGGGGATATACACTTAGAGGCACCTCTCCTCCTTACATAATAAATATAACAAAGGACACGCTGTTTTTCCACTCTACAAATATCAGTGTATCTGAGGAACTCAAGAGGGAGGCAGAGGCTCTGTTGGCACCAGCATCGCTGCTGACCCCCCTGAGGGCCTGCAGTAACCAACAGGAGCTTCTCACTGTTGAAGAAGAAGTTGTGGAGTTGTGGAACTGAGCCAGGTCCTTCTTTCAGTCTTTCCAAGGAGAAACTCTAAGAAACTTTACAGCAGTTTTTGACCTTTCAGTGTTTTATTTGTCACTGACCTCTCCTGATTCTTCAAATCATATCCTGATCATGGCTGCTTTTTGTTTGCTTTGGTTGTTATAGTATTAAAGGAATAAAATTAAAGAGCTTGGTATAAAAGGTGGAATTAATATGAATGTGTCCTGTTTTTCAGGTGTCTACAGTCAAGGAGGTGAGAAGTGGAAAAGACAGCATTCCACTGAAAAACATCACACTGCAGGAGGTAGGCTGATGGATTTTTGTCATCTCTGCTTTTTTCATAACATATTAATCCAAATAATACAGAAAAAACACAGAAGACTTGAAGAGACAGACAAAAAGATTTAAAAAGTAATTAAATGATAAAAGGCATAAAAAGGCATATCCTACTGTAATGAACTGGTAATAGCTTACACTTTCATAAGGAGGCCTGCCTTTACTTGAGTTAAGTAGGCTAGGCCAACTTTAGGGATCTACTCCAAAACATTCCAAAATCATTTCATTTCAGATTTTCCCTTTACTGAGCCATATTTATTTGACAGCTTTGTTTGCTGTTGTTAGGGATTCACCTCCAAAATCCACTCCTTTTGCTACAGCCTTAGTTTCTTAATGCATGGTATTTACTTGTTGTTACTATGGTTTAGGCAGCATACTAACACATCATATTGTCTTATCCTCCATAGGACAAAAAAACAAGCAAGCATTTGCCTCTGGAGGGAGCAGGCTGTGGAACTGACCCCACAGCTTGAGGAGCACCTGAGACTGACCCATCTCAAAGTCAAGGTCTCAGATTATGTGGTTCAGCTCCATTCAACCACATATACAAAGCTTGAAGTACAGTATAACACAATGAAAAGGCTTAAGTAATTCATTTCATATTTAACAAATCATGATGATCAGATGATAGCTCATGTTCTTTTCCTCTCAACAGGAGGTCAAAGCAAGTGCTGACTCAGTCACTGTTGTTGGTGTGACAGAGGAGCAGCCAGGCATGTCCACCCTCTTGATGGAGGAGGGAAACATGGTGAGGGTGGAACATGGCCTGTGGGAGCCATTCGATGCCAGGCTCAGGACTGGAAAAATCTGTGTTAGCCTTACTAGAGAGGGGAGAAAGGTCACAAAAAGTAGTGCTGTTGAGGACAAATGAAGGATGCTCCTTGTTTTCATTGTTGGTTGTTGTTGTTTGTTTGTTGTCATTAGTATATAGTGTTTGTAAAAATTGATTTAGTTCCTTATTTAGTTATTAGTTAGTTCAATTTGTGATTCTAAATAAAACATGTATTTTCTCTTTCATTGTTCAAATATTTTTCTTGTCTCACAAAATGATCTCATGTTTCTGACTGACTGTCCAAACAAGCAGCATAGTTTGCTGAAGTCATTTTTATCTGTAAAAGATTACTATCAAATGTATTTCATTCTCAGTCAACAAAATTGTATTGCCATGTGCACAAAGAAGAGAAAAATGAGGTGTGATGTGTGAGCATCATTGGGGATTAGACCCCATTATTATGTCATCATATTTGAAAAGGGATGAGGCTGTGTTTGGTATAGGAAACCCCCCAGGGTCTAGACACTGGTGGTGGTGATGAGATGAAGAAAATACTGAACATCTGAATGTGATAATGATATTATTATGTGTTGTCATATTTCTAGGCTTTTTCTAACATGATTTAAATTCATCATGTTGTGCAGTTGACTGTTTAGTTTACTACACACTCAAATGACTTAACATACAATCATAACTACCAGAATAGCCTTACAATCTGTCATGATAAAAACCCAGTTGGGATGTTAATACATTGTGTTACTGTTGTTTAACTTCAAAAATTATTAACACCAACATGTACATTTTAACACATTTATTTATTCTAGTGGTGTGCGATACTGCATATTTTAGTATCGATCCGATACCAAGTAAATACGGGCCAGTATCGCCGATACCAATACTTTATATATTATATGTTTATATAAATTGGTAGTGTTTCCACTATACCTGGCTAGCATTTTACAAATCCCACATTTTGCTGTTGTCTCGTTTTCGGCTTCCTCTCTGCCATTCTTCTGTTGTATTTTCTCTGTGCGTGTGCTGATGAACCTGAGCCAGCAACTTGTTTGTTTGTTTGCTTTGCGCGTCTAAGTCACGTCACGTGACTCACGTGATGGCGCAACATCTAAACACAAGAGGGGGGAGGGGGAGCAAAGTGTGCCTGCTCTGTGCTAACACCGGAGCGGCGAGTTGGCTGTTTCCTCTTTGCCGAAACCGCAGCATTGCAAACAAGAGCGGAACTTAAAGTAAAGAATCAATCTCACCAGGCTAGTATCGTTCTGATACCGATACCGACTTGGTATCGATACTATCAATATTTGGGTCGATCCGCCCACCACTAATTTATTCACTTATCAATATTTATCACTATTCAATATTCAAATCATATCACACCAGTATTTAGTATTATTAAGATGCTATAGTATCCATCCACCAATGAGATAGCTGGGAGCACGGGCAGGCCAATCATGCACGACGAGATTGGGTGTGCTTTTTTTTTTTTTTAAATTATCAAAAATATCAGAAATTCTCAACAAAAACAGTAATTACAATAATAACAGTAAAAGACACAACATTATATTACATACAACATAGAATCTGTTAACATTCGTTCTCATTTAAAAATACAAATAACAGCCTTTTATCCTCTGTTTCGCTGAACAAGGTATTGTTAAATGCAAAAAGTCTCTTGAAATTGTCTCTTTCTGCTGCATAAAACAGTTTAAGGTGGGCCTTTAAGAGATTTGCAAACAGTTTGGAAATGTTTATACCTCTGCCTTCGTACAGAGCTGAGTTCCTCCTAAGCCAGGCCGCATGCCTAGCAAAGGCCAGTACAGTGTTGACCAGAATAATGTTTTTCCCCTGGGTCTTTCCCTGGATGCCAAACAGATATGTCCTGTTCCATTCACTTTCTGTGCATAATGAGAGTCCACAATGATCAGTCAAAAGTTTCTTTACCATTTCTCTGTGTCCTGACAAACGGGCGGCTGAGAAAAAGGTGTTCAAAGTCCTCATCCATCATTTTACACACCGCACATTCTCTTTTGTATAGCTTCTTATTAATTTGGTGCTGGACAACACCAGTGAATATCTTCCTGTGCCTTATTTTGAAGTCTAAATTAAAGATTTCTGGGGTCATACATGGGACATCTATATTCTTCCAGATTGTGCTGACTTCATGTGAAGGGAAAATCTCCTTCCAGATCTTTTCTGAGGCTGGTCTCTTATGACTTTTACCAAGAAACAATTTATACCAGTCTCTAGTTTTCACAGATGCAACATTAATAGTCTTCCCCCCAAGGCAGAGGAAGAAATTCAGTCCTGCAGTCCTTGCAACTGCTTTTACCCAGCAGTGTGCGCTAATCAGGCAGCAGGCACTTCTCAAGTTTCCCTGCTATCTTTACAATTTGTTGTTTTCTGTATTTCATCCTCATTTCACTCAATTTCCTCAACAAATATTCTAAAATAAAGTTAACATTTGCATCCATTACTTGTCCCACCTTTGTGAGGCCAGCAGCCTCTAGCTTACTGCACACCAAATATCTCCCCTGATAAGTAAGACAGGGGTTTCAGAGGAAAGACATCTGCAACACGTTTTTTTTCACTGCATTCAGGCCTTAGGTGGGCTAAAATCCTTCCCAATGCCTCCAGCCCCTCTCGGTAGAACCCTGGCAGGCCTCTAAGAACATTTCTGGGTGGGAGAGTACACAAGTTGTACACACTCCTCTCTCCGTATTCCACTATGCAATCAGCCAAGAAGTCTTTCCAGGGGTGTTGCTGGGCCTGATCCAGAAACTTGCTTATCAGTTTCACTCTAAGTGCATCTCTCTTGGCACCCACATCTATTAAGGCTAGCCCTCCCTCCTTTTTGTTGCCTATTACAGTTCTCTGTGCTATCACATCCCTCTACCTTTCCATGGGAAAGAGGAAATCGTACTGTTCAAAGAATTTAATGCCCACTTTATCTAAATCTTTCACAGTAATATTTGTGTCATCCGCGTACTGATAAATTAGACTATTCTTCTCAAAAGGACTATCAATACATTTAATCGTCTTATCCAGTTTTACTAAAGCTGCCAGAGGTTCTGCTGAAATACTATAAAGCACTGCTGACAGGGGACACCCTTGTCTTATCGAGCTTTCTAACGGAAATGATTCTGTCAACACCCCATTTATTTTCACACAACTCTTGGCATTCTTATATAACAGCTTTAACCATGATACCAACCTATTACCAAACCCAAATTTACTCATAGTCTGCATTAAATAATCATGCTCTACCCTATCAAAGGTCTAGTTTAAATCTACACTTAATAATATGCCCCCTCACCATCACTGTTCATTTGCCCTGCAACATCTCTTACTGAACAGATGATATCAGTGATATCCCTCCCCAGAATACTATATCCCTGCGTGTACAAGATAATACTCCCAACTACATTCGTTATCCTATTTGCTAGCACTTTAGCTAATATTTTATAATCACTATTCAGTAGACTTAAAGGCCTATTATTTTCCAGCTTATTTGGATTCCCCCTTTTCTTAAACAGAATAGTTAACATCCCCGTAGCCATACATTCAGGCATCTCCTTCCTCTCTTCCATACAACACTTTCCATAAAATCGGTGCCAATATATCAGAAAACGCTTTATCAAACTCATTTGTTAGTCCATCCAACCCAGGGCTTTTGTCATTTTTAGTTTGTTCTATCGCCACTTTTATTTCATTGACTGATATATCACTGTCACACATTTGCTTATCCTCCTCAGATATCTTAACACCCACTGCACTCAACACTCTATCCACAGATTCCTGATCGACACCTTCTTTCTTAAACAAATTGCTATAAAAAGATTGAACTTCTGCTAATATACCAACAAAATCACTTACTTTCTCACCTTTTCTATTTTCCAAGTCAGTAATAAAATTTTTCCTTTAATTTTTTCCCTCAAGGTTAAGGAAGAACTTTATGCACTTCTCCCCCTCCACTACATATTTACCTTTGCTTCTTGTTATGGCACCCCTACATTTCTCTTTCTCCAAATTTTCCAAATCACTTTGCAACTGTATCAGTTTTGCCCTATCATGATTTAGATCCCCCTCTATTATTTCCTCTTCTTTTTTTAGATTCTCCCTTAACTCCAACTCTTTTTGCTTCCTTAAAAAACTCCTTTTCTTAGCATAGCTAATATTTTTCATCTTTATTTTATTCTTAACCATTCCCCACCAAGCACAAATATTCTTTTCATAGAACGGGTTCTTTTTTTCAAACATTAAGCAATTAATAATACATTTTTTGTATTCCTGTTCAGCCAAAAGACATGAATTTAAACACCACACTCCCCCACCTTTCCCACCCCTGTTTTCCCTCCAACTGAAATGTAAGAGCAGCATGATCACTTAAACCCATGAACTTATATCTTATGTTCCCCAAAAAACTAAAAATACTTCTTTTAACTAAACATAAATCAATTCTGCTTTGCTTAATATTTCCCAACACAATCTGCCGCCTTGAAGATTGCCTTTTGTATGGATTCTCTTCCCTCCATACATCAATCAAATCTTCACTCACTAAGATAATATTAAGCACCGATTTTGAGCTATCAGCCTTGAAAGATGCAACACTGCATGCATCAAGTCTTGTGCACCAAACATTAAAATCCCCAACTAATATACAATTTCCCTTAATTAAACTCTTCATCTTTCCAAAGAAGTCTCTCCGTTTCTACAATTGGAGCGTAAACATTAACCAAAGGAAATAAAACATTTTACAATTCAAACTCAATAACCAATAATCTTCACTTATTGTCTTTAAATACTTGTTTTACACTATTGACACACCCTTTAACTAAAATAGCTACACCACATTCCCTCTGCCCCCCATGGTTCACAAAAAAGTCCCCCCTCCACATTGTTTTCATTCTGTCCATAAGTTCATCTGTCTCTTGCAAACATAAAATGTCCGAATTTAGTCCAACAAAAACCTGCTCTGCTTTCCTCTTGTCTCTAAGACCATTACAATTAAACAAAGAAATTTTAATTTGAGCACCCATAATACAAAGAAAAACCATAAGAAAAAATAACAGCAGAGCTTCTTTCATACCTTTCATTTTTTCACACTCATCTTCTCTTTACCTTTCTTCTTCCTTTTCAAACGTCTTATCATTTCCTCACTGATGTCCATCTCCTCACCGCTGCTTCTCCAGTTCGGCTCCATTTCCATGCCACCTGCACTCAGCTGGGAGGGACGCCCCACCCCCTCCAGCCTCCTCGCCTTCTTGACCTTTCCCATCTCCCAATGCCTCGCTGCCCACGGTCATCCTCGGTCCAGCATCCTCCAAACCGCTGTCTGACTCCACAGCCTCCAATGACCAAATACGCCCGCCGCCCGCCGCCCTCTGTCTCAGAGGCATCGAGTGTAGTCAAACACGTATCCTTGAGGGCACTTTTAGGAGCCTTGTCAAGGATGTTTTTTGACATCTTGGCAAAGTTAACAACAACTAGTTTGTCCACATCCACTTTGCTTACAAGCTTCATTTCCTCTAGAATCTAAGAGACAAAGTATGACAAAGAAATGGTAAACAGAATTACTTTCATTGGAATATAGTTGCATTCTGAAGCCACATCAGATTTTCTGCAATAGCAAATAATAAGTCTATCAAGTTGTTTTATTAGGTCTTTTCATAACTTCTGGATCTTTTCTGACAGTATTTAAAGAATGGCGAAAAGGCCCTACAAACTTACAAAACTTACGTTCTATGAGGATGGGCATGGCCCACAATTTAGCTTGTAATACAGGGCTAGTGCTTTGACCTCACCAAAATGGAATGGCGTAGGCATGGACTGCAGCTGTCAAATGTTCCTGAATAAAGTTGGCCCCGTATTTTTGCATCTTAACCATTCCATTTATTATGAGGTCGTAGTTGGGTCTCTGTTTTAGAGCTTCTATTTTCATTGCTTCTTTATAGTGTTGAATGCTGTGCTCATCTTCTCCATCCTGCATTTCCTAGGTTCAGTTCATAGCCAAGAAAAACAAAACAATTTTAAAAAGTACAATTGTGTTAAACCTAAAAGTGTTAGGTTTATTTAAATATACCCTAATTTCATTTAAGCATTTAAGCATTACTAATGACTTACAGCCCTGACTTTCTTCACTGAAGGCTTACTACCCTCTGACTCTGCCCTTCCACCATGAGGCGATGAGAATCTCTTCCTCATTTTTGCAACTTCACTGTTGCTGATCAGGGGAATTCTCTCTTTTTTAAATTTGTTGCGCAGGGACTCCAACAAGGCATCCTGACCAAAAACAGTAAGAGTTGATCACATAAATTGTTAGGGTTAGGGTTAGGGGGTTAGGTTAGGGAAAGGGGACACCACTAGATGTCACTAATGCACTGGCAACATGTATTATTTTGATCTTTGTCTATTTTATCTTTATATATGTATATATACATACACACATATATACAATGTTTTTTTTATATATTTTTTTTATAGGTTCCATATTGGCTCATGGAGAAAAAGCAGATTGATAAATGGTCCGGAGCTGGTTCAGTGAGAGGAGAGTACAGGTTTTGAAAGGATATGAAGGTAAGTAAAGGGAGGGGACAAGGAGGGATGAGGAAAACACAGCCTATTAGGACAGGGAGTATTATTTATGAAAATGTTTTTATATATCCCTGATATTTTTTTTCCAATTTTTTAGGACTTCACATGGAGGGAAGGGTCGCATCACACGCAATCACATCAATAGGTTGTGTTAGGGATCCTCAACTCTGGAGGTCCTGTTGGACCTGGATTGGGGGCTCTTCCTCCTGAAAACCGGGAGGGGGGGGTTTATAGCTTTACTAGTTAGAGTTGGGTCCTCCAACATAGTAATAGGATTAGGTCAAGGTCAGGTTAGGGTTGGGGCAGGGTCGAGGGTCAGGTTAGGGTTAGGGCATGGTCCAGGGTTAGGGCAGGGGCGGGGGTCAGGTTAGGGTTAGGGCAAGGTTGAGGTCAGGTTAGGGTTAGGGCTAGGGTTAGGGTTAGTAGAATATCTCTTTGATCCTCCCCGTTTGGTCCGCCGACTCAATGGTTTGGTGTACAGGGTCAAAGGAAATGCACGGGCCGACGCACATCGCTACTAGGCTCCCCGTACAATGTGCCCTATCTACAACAGTAGTTCTAATTTTAGTCCCGTAGGTTATTGTTAGGCCTGAGGGTTGGATTATATTTTGTTAATCTTTTTAGGGATTTAGGGTTCTGGATCAGAATTAATTCAGAGTAGGGTTGACTTTCTGGTTGTTTTAGATTGTATTTTTAAGGTTAAGATCAAGGTCTCATTAAATTAAATTAAGAGGTCTATCAATTGGTATGAGGTTTTTTCCAGTTAGGGTTAGGGTTAGGGTTAGGGATAGAGGGTTTTAGCCAGAAGTGCCAGGGGGTGCACTTGGTTTTTGGCGAATAGCTTTGTCTGTGGTGGTCCCAGAGTCATGAGACCCACATGCCCCCCCCACTAATTCCATGATGGGCTTTCCAACGCCGCCAGCCGCACCTCTCTACGAGCTTGCATTGCTGAGATACGCTCTCTGGGCCTCATATATGGGTGCGGCCTTAGCGAAAATTCACTCTGACTGAGGCTGATGATGATGATGATGACTAATTCTATGATGGGCTTTCCAACTTGCGTTGCTTAGATACGCTGTGTACGCTCTCTGGGTGTCATATTTTATATACTTGAGTTATAGCACTTTCCGACACCCAAAGTCTTTTTCCCTAATTGTCACGCAACAAAAAGGTTGCAAAAAAGTTGAAAAAGTGCCGTAAACTAATGGCGACTATAGACCATTCTTTTGTAGGTGAGGAAAATTGCAAAATGACTTGTCAGCAAGGCCAACTGCTGTACTTTATGCCATAGTGCCATACTTAGAGTTGTGAGTGAAATAATATGGCCACATTATACATTCTCAAACATTTCTGAGAATATCTGATAGTGAAAAGGAGGGGGAGACTGCTTGATCTGCACTTTTGTCTCAGAAGACAAAGGCAAAGGGAGAAGATGCAGAAAGAGGGATCATCAGCTGCTGATTTACAATAATAACAACTGTTTTCGTGCCTGGACTGGATACTGCCAATGTTCCTGACCTTACAGGACAATGCTCAAAGCTTTCCATACTGTGTCCTGTTAGCAAACTTTTCCCACATGTTAATTGATTTCAGACAAAATTTATGTCTAAAACACTTTTCTTGTGGTAGTGATTTTCATATGTGATAGCCATGGTAGTGGATTCCACATGCGATAGTTGTGGTCTGTGCACGGCTCCATTGCCGAGACACAGCCGTGGGCAACCCCTGGAATCACATATGAATCCACTGGCAATAGCCAAGTCCCATGGCTTGGAGTTCAGCTGGGCCACCTTGTGGGAGTGCCGGGCACAGCACTCCCTAATAATACACAAGATAAATAATAATAATAGTAATACTAATAACAACAACAACAACAACAACAATAATAATAATAATAATAATAATAAAGGGAATTTATTGTCCAAATCCAAGGGCTTAATTTTGAACTACTGTTTTTATTGTTTATTTGCAGTTAATGTTTGCATCACAACAGATGATACAGGAAAAGAAAAATGGTAAAATGCTATGATATGGATTATGGGTGCATGAATATGAGAGAAAGAGAGGGAGAGAGAGAGAGATTTGCACATGTGTTGCACGGTAGCAGATTTGCACATGTGTTGCACTGTAGCAGATTTGCACATGTGTTTTTCAGGTAGCAGATATAAGCACCAACCACCTCATAATTTGTCACTTCACTGCAGTCATTTCAAGTGGTTGCATCAACTGTTGAAGGCTTGTGTAGTGGATTATTTTGAATTTTTATACACGATGGCAGAACAACCAGAGGAAACCATCTCTGAGAACCTTACACTCCAAAACCCTCAAACTGATGATGATGGGGAAACCAGCATTTGTTCTCTCAGCAAGGAGGATATGGACGAGGTGGACCGTTCCAAAGCCAAAGCTGCATTTTCTGAATACAAGAAAATGAGACTGACACCAATTAAACAACCCAGTGTACCACGGCCACAAACCTCAACAATGGATGATGAAGACTTGGTTGATCCTGGAACAAAAGCTCTAAATCAAAAACTCGATGCGGTGAAGAAAATCCGACTGACACCAATTAAAAAGCCCAGAAGCCTTCTACCAAGCCCCAGCCCACCACCCTCTTCAAGCGCAGATGACCAGATGGATGTGGACAGTGGGCATGATGTAGTGTCACCCAGCTCCACTCTTTCATGCTCAGCCAGCATCAGCGACCCTCTGTCTCCACCACCCCAGACCCCAGCGAGAACTGATGAAAATGTAAGGGGTGCGGGTTCGGTTGAAAGCGCTGAAAAGCATTGGAGGCAAGAAGAGAAAGCCTTCATTGACCAAGATCCAACAAAATCGCATATGATTGCCTTTCAAGAGTACATTAAAAAGTGCTCACAAAATAATATACCTTCAAGAGGCTTTAATGCATTCAAACGCCAAAGGCAGCGTATGATGCCCCCCCCCAAAAAAAAACCCTTGATCCACATGTTTAATTTTTAAAAATATTTGTTCATAAATCTTTTCATTGTTCATAATTGTAGGTTGTTCAATACTTATTTTTCCCACTGAATAAACTTGTTGTTAAAAAGAATATATTGTAGGCTCAGGCTTGTGTGTATATTTGGTGAGTTATTGGGGAGAAAAAAACAAATACAAACAAAAACAAAAATTATATATCTTAGCAGAATTTCACTACCAGTTCAACAATATTGCCACAGGGTGGCAGTCTTGCACTATATGACATATGCTGCATGAGCAATTCCTATACGTGGGCCTCTCTCTCTACTCTGGGACCCTAAGCAGCAGAGCTGACATAGAACAGGCTCCATATATGAAGATGCCTGTTTGAGAGGAAGACATTCACACCTGAGTGGGTTGTGTGACTCAGAGTTATTCGTCATACATAGCATTTAACGTTCAAAAGAAACTTTCGCCCTTGTGGTTTTAATTCGGACAATTTACTTAATGTCAAATGCAGATGTTTTATCGGTTCACCAATTTCGTCTCAGGCTGCAGTCTTGCACTATGTGTCATAGGCACGAGCAAAGCCCTTATGTAGGCCTGTAATCTTTGGGAGGCAAAATGGAGGCACCACACTCTGATGGAGTAACACCCTCCATGGTTACACAAAACTTGTTCACACTAATCATCAACCAGCAGTCACGCTCTTAAATAAATAGAAGTTGACAAAAGATTTGTGTGTGTGTGTGTGTGTGTGTGTGTGTATGTGTGTTGGTAACACTTTAGAAGAGTGGATGCTTTTAACACATTAATAACACTTTAGTCCTTTATAATGCAATACTATCTAGCTGTATGTCCTATATACAAGTCCAGGTATTAATACAGACTAGAAGATGTCTAACATCTCATTCTCAGACAGAAACGACTGGAGTTACTGAAAGCCAACCTTTTCTATCCAAACCGAAGAACTTTGTTTTGAACTTTTGTCTTTATTTACTTACAAATAAATAGAAACAGAAATAAGTAAATAAAAAATAAAGGTCAACTTTCTGTACAAAAAAGTCAATAAAAAATAAAATACACATTCATCGGCACATATCAACATAATATACAAATAATAAAAATAAGATATAAGACAACTTACATACGAGTGGGATGTAAAGTACAAAAGGTAATACTGAAAATTAATTGTGCAAGATGCAGATTGTGTAGGAGAAGTGGGTGAATGGTGATGATGAGGAGGAGGAGCAGGTGGATGAGGACCGATCAGTCTGGATTTCAAAGGCCATCCCACTGTTCAAAATTGATGGTTTCAAGACGGGGCTAAAAAAAACATAGACAGAGGACATGTGAAAGTTGCTCTGGTGAAACTAAAATGGCATTCGCAAGGCCTGAACAGTCAAAAGAACATCTTTTCAGAGACGCCCCCCCCCCCAACACTCAAACACATGCACACGCACACACACATGCCACCATGTAAAGCAAAATGTAAAGCGCTGTATAAAATCAAGTTATTATTAATAAAATTATTCATTTTCTGATTAGCAGTTACCCTGAAAGTGTTCACATCCGGTGTTTGCTGGGATATGTGTTTCACCGTCTAAAATAAAAGCCAGCAGGGCATCTACCACCTCTGACAGGAAACACCAAAGATTAATTGTATAAATTGGTCTGGTGAGTTATATGAAGTTCATTCAGAAGTGAAAAGAATAATTATGGTACTCTCATGTCAAAACATTTACAATTATTGTTGTTAAGGGTTGGGGTTAGGGGTTAGGGGATAGAGGGTTTTAGCCAGAAGTGCCAGGGGGTGCACTTGATTTTTGGCGAATAGCTTTGTCTGTGGTGGTCGCAGAGTCACGAGACCCACATGCTCCCCCACTAATTCTACGATGGGCTTTCCAACGGTGCCAGCCCCATGTCTCTACGAGCTAGCGTCAGCGAGCTACAGTGATATGGAGGGGGGGTGCAGTTGTATTTGGCCCAATAACTTTGTCTGTGGTGGTCGCAGAGTCATGAGACCCACATGCTCCCCCACTAATTCCACGATGGGCTTTCCAACGGCACCAGCCACGAGTCTCTCTGAGCTCGCGTTAGGGTTATGGTTAGGGTTAGGGTTAGGGTTACAGATAGAGGGTGCAGTTGTATTTGGCCCAATAACTTTGTCTGTGGTTAGGGTTAGGGTTAGGGGGGTTAGGGGGGTTAGGGTTAGGGTTAGGGGTTAGGGTTAGGGTTAGGGGTTAGGGTTGGGGTTAGGGTTAGGGTTGGGGTTAGGGTTAGGGTTAGGGTTAGGGTTAGGGTTAGTAGAATATCTCTTTGATCCTCCCCGTTTGGTCCGCCGACTCAACGGTTTGGTGTAGAGGGTCAAAGGAAATGCACGGGCCGACGCATATCGCTACTAGGCTCCCCGTACAATGTGCCCCATCTACAACAGTAGTTCTATTTTTAGTCCCGTAGGTTAGGGTTAGGTTTTGGAGTATATTTTGTTCCTCTTTCTAGGGTGTAGGGTTCTGGATCCGGATTGATACAGAGTATGATTAACCTTCTGATGTTTTTAGATTGTATTTTAAAGGTTAAGATTGAGGTCTCATTAGGTTAAATTAAGGGGTTTGTCAAATGGTATGAGGTCCCAGTTAGGGTTAGGGGTAGGATAGATAAGGTTAAGGTTGAGGTCTGGTAAGGGTAAATTAAGGGGTTTGTAAATGGTATGAGGTCCCAATTAGGGTTAGGGGTAGGATATAAAAGGACTAAGGTTAGGGTTAGGGTTTCGGGTTAGGGTTAGGGCAAGAGATGGGAGAGGTTAGGATTAGGGTTAGGGAAGAGAAAGGGTTAGGGTTAGGGCCTGAGGAGGGGGAGGTTTAGGGTTAGGATAAGGAAATGGGAGAGGTTAGGGTCAGGGTTGAACAAGAAGGAATGAAAGATTAAGGTTAGGCAAGGGAAGAGAGTTAGGGTTGGAGTCAGAGAGGGTTAGGGTTAGGGAAAAAGAAGAGGGTTAGGGTTAGGGTTAGGGCAAGCTGTGAGAGAGGTTAGGGTTAGGAAAGGGGGGGGATAAGGAGATGGGAGAGGAGGGTTAGGGTTAGG